>NC_056730.1:80877869-81152869 GCF_019279795.1 Protopterus annectens | reverse complement strand
AATCCCATAGAAACACACGACACCACACCAGAAAAAATGTTCTTTACTGATGTCTCTGGTACCTTGGCTTATGCCTTCAAGGAATACATTTTTACACCAAGCAGCATTCATTTATATAACTCAAATCCCCAATGTGACAATCAAGCAATAAGGAAATGATCCTATTCTTAAAGAGTCCATACATATAGACACAGACAATTTTCCCTCCAGCATTGTGACTCAACGGGTATGACCAAAAGGACAAGGTTTGTCGTAATATTGAAGGTCATACTTTTAGTATGTTTTTTTCCACTACACTTACTTATACTGGCATTAAAATGTGTATTTAATTATTAAACGTATGCTTCAATATATGCACGAATTTTGAGAATCAAGTTTGAAGGGTTTTAACAATGTGGAATAACAATTATATTATTAACAATGATATTTAAGAGGCATGCAATGAATAATATATGTATTTGAAAATGTCTGTTGTGTGATGTCGTGTGTTTCTTTGGACATTTGGGATTATCGTGTGTTTTTGTTACTTTTATGAATCCCCCTTCCTGAATCATGATATTCTGTCTATGTGGAAGCTTCAAACTATTCAAAACAGATAAGAGTCCAAAACTCAACAGCCTATACTTTTGAGCGCCTAATAGTTATAGGAAAATGTATGCTGTGCTTTTGAATTTTATTAAGGGAATAGTTATCTTACATATTACTGTTACAAACTTGCTAAAGACTCAGAAAACAATGTTTTTACATTAAAACATAGAACTTCCTTTTTAGTGCAGAAATGCAGGAACAAAAACTGTTTAATAACAATATTTCATTTCATTGAAGGTACCATACAATTGATCTGATCCATACAATTCAACATGACTCCTAAAAAGCTGAAAAATAAGGTTCTATTATCAACACCAGAAGAGATGTTTTGAATGCTTTCAATAACAGCAAACTTTAAAATCTAGTAACACAAACCCTAGGTGCTGCAGTTAACAGTGTAGTTTGAATTAATCAAGAAAACCATGCCTCTCAAGTGTACCTCATTACGAGGAACGTACCTCATTTGGGGTATTAAAAAGTTCATGTTCCTCGAAGTTCCAATAAGTTCCACATTGAAACAGTCTGTAACACATTCAGTTTTGGGAATTTTTTAAGTGAAATCCATGGTAAATAGAAATAAATCATATTAATTCATTAAAATATCTTCTTTATAAGTAAATCCAGCATATTTTAACCATCCTATGACCTTTGTACCTGAAGTTGTTAGTAAGCCATTAGTATGTGTTCCACATTTTGCCCATTTGTTCCATATTATGATGGCTAGTGTTCCTCATTTTGGAGAGAGAAGATTGAGAGCTATGAAGAAAACACTTACAAAATGAGTGCATATTTTCAAAGATTTGCTAGATATAAAAAGGCAGACCATAGATCATTCTTAATAAAACCCTTGTTTCAAAAATTCCACAAATACTCTAAAATGTATGGTATATCTTACCATGTGTAAAGAAAGAGGTATATACTAGCCAAACTATGGTGCTGCTCTTATACATAAAATTTTAAGGTGCTACCAACAAACAGAAAGTACAGAAGCCTCATTAATAATGGTACATAATATTAAATATTCTATCTCACAATCACTGAGAAATATCAATATCTGAAAGAGTGCAAACATGATCATGCTGCATTTTATTTATTTATTTTATTTATTTATTTATTAAAATCAAATAATGCAGTCTGGGTATCCAAAAAGAGTAGAATGCTAAAGCAGGATAGAGAAAAAGCATGGAAAGAATGTCAAAAATATAAAACACCTTAGTATCTTCAGAACTTTAGATTGCTTTGCAATTTTACCAAAAAGCAAATAAATGAAGACAAAAACTATACTATAATAACTTTCAGAATAATACTAAACACAGCCAAAAAAACTTTTGGACATCCATTAAAGAAATCTTATATCCCAGCCAAAACTTCAACCCAAACCCTTCTCCTGATAACTTGGAACTGCAAAACAGTTCAACTGTTGTTTTATAGACAGTATAGCATCTCTAACCAAGGATTCCTCAACATCTAATCCCAACTCTGCCCAACAGCCATATATCACCACATCAACTTTCACCTTCAAGCCTGTGCCCACATTCGATATAAAACTGCTCTTTAACAAACTGAAACCATGCTCTTCTTCAACTGATGACCTTCCAAATGAGTAATTTAACATAGCAGCCAATAGCATTGCCTGTCTTGTCTCAGTCCTTATAAGTCTCTCAGGAATCCCATATTCCCTCTCAATGGAGTCAAAGTCACACATCCCTCTGCACAAAGGATGAAATTCAGCAGACATTATTAACTTTAGACCTACAGCAATCGTATCTCGCCTCACCAAAATACTTGAAAATGTATTCAAAAACAACTGCTAGACTATCTCCTTCAGGAAGAAATCGTATCCTCTACACAACATGGCTTCTGTCCTTCCCATAGTACTAGCATTGCCCTTCTAACTTATACAGATACTGTCAATAAAGCTAGAGATAATGGCAAACTACCTTATTAATAGACTTGTCTAAAGTCTTCAACTCAACACAGTTTGCCACAGCAAATGTATACTTCAAATGTCCTCACTAGGACTCTCTCAGTCCACCCTTCTGTGGTTGAAAAGCTACCTGTCCAATAGGTATCAGTCAGTAAAATGGCACTCCATGCTTTCTCCTTACCTCCCAGTCACCACCGTGTGTAACACAAGGCTCTGTCCTTGGTCTCCTTCTCTTTAACATTTTCACCAACACTCTCTATACGTCTACACAACAGGCCACGATAATACAATATGTCGATGATTCTACTCTCCTTTGCATATCTGACAATATGGTACACCTCCTAAAAATTACTCAGGAAGCATTAACAGCCACTGAAACATGCCTTCGTAAATTACAACTCATGCTCACCCCAAAAAAGACCAAACTACTATTTTTTTCTCCCAAATCGCCCTCTCATGAAAATGTAAAATTTAAAGTCCTTTCTCTTGATACTATGACTACTGAAGTCACTTCTCATATCAAATTATGAGGGGTGATAGTGGAGGATAAGCTTACATTTGATCTGCATATACAACATTGCATAAGAAAAACTCATCAAAAAGTAGGGATGCTTTACAAAAACTTTCTCACCAGCACAACTAAAACTACACTTGTCCCTACTGATCTCCTCCTCACGCTTCTTTATGGCATTCCTATCCTTACTAACCTCTAGGCTTTAAAACTTGAGAACAATGCAATAACAAAGTTGCTAAATTTGCAGCAAATGCCCCTTTCAGAACCTACCACTGTATAACACAAAAAGCCTAAACTGGTTAGAACTGCCATATTAACTAACATAAGCATTGCTTCTTATCACCTATAAAATTAAACAGCATCCATCTGCCTGTCCAGCACTAAAAAATATTCTTCACAACTATGTTCCCAGTTGGCCATTGTGATCCAGTGACAAAAAACTCCTGTCTGTCTATAAATCTACCAGATCTGCTGGGCATTGTCTGTACTTGTATAAGGTTGCAAAGGCATGAAACTCCTTATGTGTATCCATTAGGTCAATACCCTCCTTCCCAACTTTCAAAACCACTCTGAAAGACTTCCTAGTTAAAATCTGGCTTTGTTCTTGCTCAAAACCAGGACAAACTATATCCCTAAATGTGAACAAGTACCTTTTAATTCCTTATACCTCCTTACTCTCCCTTCTTCACTTACTTCCTTACTGCTATCAAATTCTGTTCCCTGACTTTCTCTCTCTCTCTCTCTCTCTCTCTCTATATATATATATATATATATATATATGCAATAAGCCTGTTTTTCCCTCACTTCTTATTGCAATGCTTGTTTGTATTATTCTAACTTACCTTTAATTTTCTCTACAAAAGACAAGTAGGTCTCTTACAAGCCCCTCTACTGATGTCTCTGCCACCTCCCTCACTCTACTTTCTGCTATCTCAGCTACCCCTTCCCTAGCTATAAAATCGTGTGCAGTAGTGCTTATTTGTTTATCCATGTTGTTGTCATTACAGTTAAGAGAAATTGTTACTTACATAGAACTAGCATGCATCTATCATTTGTGTTTAGAAATGTTGTTAAGTACCAAATGTTAAGTGTTGTTAAACAAAACACTGTAGACAACAACATGGATAAACAATTAAACACTACTGCACAAGATTTTATAGCTAGGGAAAATAGGGCTAATGATATCCAGAACATCAAACAGTATGTCAAAGACACACGTTAACACATTAGCACAACATATATTTTTTAATAGCAATCCTACACAACAGATATGAAAACAGAAGAATAACACCCAGGGATGTATGCTTACATTTAACAAGAACACAGCAGCAGTGCAAAATATAATTTATAAATATTGGCCTATTTTACTGGATATACCAGAACTAAAGAAAGTCCTTAATGATAAACCAAGCTTGGGCTATCAGACAATTACTAACCTGAAAAAATAGATTATGTTATAAGGATCAGCCTAAGAACTCTTTTATATTTCATAGTAACAAAAAAGGACTTAGAAATGTAACACATGTTAATTTGAATTATGTATAGATACCGATTAAACATTTATACATCCAGTTATGGAAAATTGTTTACACTTCAAGCATATGGCAATTGTGACACATGCAACCGAGTATGTATATGGCTATATGCACCAAATTCAGAGCATATTACGTAGGTATGACTAAGTGCAAGTTGAAAGAAAAAATAAGTATCCACATTTCAGACAAAAACAGAGGTAACCTAATGAATGCACTATATTAACACATTCATGACACCAATCAAACACCCAATTTTAAATTTATGATTTTAAGTATACTTTATGAACTGCTATGAGGTGGAGATATCACAGATTTAACTGAAACAGAAGAACCTAAATGGATTTTAAGGCTTAGAGCCTATGGGTATGCAGGCTTAAATGGCACTGTCACTTTAAAACCTTTACTGAAAGGAATCCATCAACAGGTGTATTAACATCAATTGTAATTTAGAAGGCACCCCAGGTAAGTATTGAACTGGAGAACCTTTTGCTGTGAGGTGACCACACTAACCACTGCATCACCACAGTCACATTCACATCAATTGTAATTTATTATATCATGTGATTTTAGAGATTTTATATAAATTTAGTGAATGTTTGATTTTGTTCATATGCCTGATGAAATCATTTGGTGAAAGTTTTTACTAGAGTTTCTTTTTTTCTGTATTGCTAAAATATTTGCAATATTTTTATTATCATGGTTCCAGAGACTTTGTTTTCATTTTACATAGTTTAATATTTAGAGTTAACTGGATTTATCACTGGACCCTGTAGTTTTCTTGCTAGGAATTAGAAGCAGATGGAAACATCATGCCACTGGGTTCCTAGAGGCGACATGCAGTAGTCACAATATATTCATCCCAGTTAATGGAAACTCCTGCCAAGAAGAGAAGGAAGAAGCTCAAAAGGCTTTAGATAGCACAATCAATCTGGACAGTTCAACAGAAAGCGCTAGTGTCCCACCCACTCTTAAAGAAACAGGTAATGAAGCACAAAGTAATGATGAAAATAGAAGAGGGGAGTGCTAGTAAATCAGACACAAAAAGAGTATTTACAAGAATTTTTAAGAGTTATTGCCTGATGGGAGTAACAGCTGGTTATTTCATATGGTCTTGGAGAAAGGGTTTAGATCTACAGTGGTACATCAGGGAGAAGCATTACCTGTTACAATACAAACTACTTCTAATAATAAGTCAGACCAGTCAGGGCAAGGGGTCACTATGCAGCCACAAAGTGAGGTAGTAATAGAAGGGAACAGTGATAACAGGATCTCAATAGTGCTATCTCCTATGCCAACACTGAGCAGTGTGCCACAGCATTCTGCAGCAGACAGAAATGCCACAGGGTTCTATTTTATTGCCCATATCCCAAAAGCAGTTATACACAAAATTATTTAGGGAGAATATGCCAATATATTTGAATTAACAGATGCCGATGGTATGCAAAGATTAATGGAGGCAGAGAAGTCAGGATCCAAAGAACTTATGCCTGCATTAGCTGTATTGCTACTAATCTCATACCTGTTGATAATCAGGTAAGTTCATCATGTACAGGGGCAAGTAACTTGGTTCAGTTATGATCAGAAATTCAGGAAAGTAAAAGGGATCAATAAGGATAGCTGATGGGATCAAAGACACCCAGATACTTAAATGAGTGCCATGTTGGAAAAATCTATGGTAAGTCAGTTTTGGTAATAATCAAGAACCCCAAAATATTAAAACATGTTGGGCTTTTAACTGTGGCAGATATTTTTGGTCTTCAGTGTGTAAAATCTCACCCAGCATTTAATTTCCAGTAAAATTAAGCAAAACCATGTGACCTAGATCATGACCCCGTAGTACTAAAATAACATCTTGGAAGCAAACACACTCCTTTTGAGGGAGGGGCTCCTTTTGATGCTTCAGAGATTACGCTTTTTAATGGGGTGGCCAACCGAAGGGTAACCCATTTGCCGATTACAATTGAAGTACTAACTGAAGAACTGGATGGTTGCCCAGCTTGCAAAGCAGCTCACAGTTTGGTACAAGGGTTTGCCAAAGGTTTTGCTTTAAAATCCACTTCCCCATTTAATAACATGTTAATAAAGAAGTTGAAGTCCTCAACAGGGAAAGAGGACATTATATGAAGCATCCCCAAGGAAGAAAAAACATCTGGTAGGATAATCCATTCCTTCTCAGCCCCAAGTCAGAGTAAGTCATGTAAAATTGCTATTAGGCTCTGTGAATTTTGAATGTAGAGTGATCCAACCAGAAAGAGCCTTTAGAAGGTCCTTAGCCAACCTATTATGAAGAGGTTGGAAAAAGACCATTGTGTTTGAGCCCCCAATGTAGAGAAGGATGATTTGACACTATGGAAGACATTTCTGAGCCAATTCAATAGGGTCACGCTATGGCCAACAGATATGATTTAATCATACTCCTGACAACTTTTCACAGATGCAGCAGCAAGCAGAGGAATGGGAGGCTATTTTGGAGGCAGTTATTTCTCTGTTGAATGGCCATCCTCGTGGCCTGAAGTAGTTAAGACAGACATTACATTCTTAGAGGTTCTACCCAGGTTGGTAGTGTACATCTGGTAGGCAGGCCTTATGGATAACAAAACTCATGTTCCATTCTGATAATCAAGTTGCTGTGCAAATTCTACTAAGAAGGTCCTCTAGATCTTACAGGGTAAAATTGGTATTAAGGCAATTAATGTTACTTAGTTTAAGAATCAACTTGTTCCTATGATCATATCACTCTACTGCCCAGATTTCTGCAGAATGTCAAGATTTTTGACTCATAGTTTTGGTCTGTTCCTCATAGAATTTGTAGTTCTCTGACAAATCACTAAGGACTGAAGTCACCAAATAATGACATACATTTGAGTTTCAGACTTCATATCCTTCAGTAAATGCATGCTGAAACAGATCCTGTTATTATTGTACCTTTCTAAGTTTATAAGAGCAATATTTAGAATCTGTCCCTACTTTTGTGCCTTTGTACCCCCATTATTTTAGGCTTTTCCCAGATTTCTTGGTCTGAGAGGTTGAGAGGTATGCCTATGATCCAGTGGTGCAAAGTTTGATTTCCTCACCTCCATTGCCTAATTATGTGACTCTGACCAAGTCACTTAATCAGACACCTCTCCTGGGCTGAGTCTGAAACAGGTCCATGAAGATCAGTGCTTCACCTCAGAAAACAAATACAAATAAATAAAAGTCTGACTTTTTCTTGCTAAATACATACCTGGTAATAAGAACAACATAGTGGGCAGTCTATCTCGTCTACAGATTTTCAGGTTCAGAATCCTATCATCAGAGGCTCGCCACCTTCCTAGGTCAGTTTCATCAAAAATATATTTCTTGAGAAAAGAATAATGCTGGCATGATTTGTTAACTCATAGACTTCAAACACCAGAAGAGACTATTCACTGGCCTTGGAGAAATTCAAAAAGTTTTACTTGAATCAGTCTACTGAGGCCAGACATCTGTCTTTAGACCTCATGATTTGCTACATCCTTCATAGGTGTGCTTTAAGTTATTCCACAGGCTCTCTACATGTACAATTGATTGCTATAAGCTGGTTAATCTGCTGCTTAAGTCTGTGCAACCTGACTCAGCATTGGTTGTCAAGAGATTAATGAAAGGTTGCAGTCACATGAATACTACTATTAGAGACTCCAGGAAGCCTATTGGTCTTCTACCATAGGGACATTCTACCAAATCAAGTATTATCAAAACCTGAAAAGGTTGTAGCTCTAAAGCATTTATCCTTTAACAAATTATGTGGTTAACCAGTGACATACCACTTTATATCCCCTTAATAAATATTAATAGCTGGCTGCATTCAGATACTGCAGTCACTTCCCAAACCACAATTCTACGATTTTAGCATAGATACTCTCATTTCTCTGGGATGTAAGCTAATACATCTGTAGCTATTTAGTCATTCTGGGACTTTCTCTTAATTAGAAGAAATAATTATAATACCCAGATATAATGCTTTCTGTTTCTGCTTTGCAAAGTGGTATTGTTGCAAAAGCTTGGGGGTAACTCCCTTGTGAGTTCTTGATAAAAATCAGAATTGCGTTATCTGGACCAGGAATTTTGCCTGCTGCCAGCTTCTCTGTACTGCTAATTCAGTCTACTCAAGAGAGATAGGCCTATACATTCTTCCAAAGTCTAACTAGCAGTCTATGGTAAATCAACCACTGAAACAAAAGAGACCTACTACAGGGTCAAAATTAGGTTGTTTTCCTAAATGACCTTTCAATAAATGGTCATTCCTGATTTCTGGACTGCAAATCATTGTGTATTTTCTCCTAATATTCTTTAATAAATTGTACAATTTGCACTGCTTCTTCTGTCATGATCATTTTTGTTGAAACTTGGTAGAGAAAATACCTTATGGCTAGTTTAAGGTTGAACACCTGCTCCCCTCTGCTGTTAATCTCTTCATACTGAGTGGCTCACAGATGTTGTTATCCACTCAACTGCCTCTCCGTTTCTTGCTTTGATTGCATCTCAGCATTTTCTGCTTTGCTATTCTCACTACCCATTATGTGCTTTAAGAAGGACTCTTGTTATCATTCTGTCCTTCACTTCAATCACTTCTCATTGAGCTTAACTAGAGATGCACTCCTCATCAAACAGCTCTGCTAGCTTCCTTTTAATCACTGGGGGGATTTAATAAAACCTACATGTTTCTTTTTCTGTGAAGGAATCTCGCTGCGCTGCTTACATGGACGCAAACATTTTGAGATGTGCTGCTGAGCAGCATGCATGCACATACAAACACGGAAACTTCCATGGCATGCAAATGGCCTCATACGCAGGTGAATCTCATGCAAATAAGGCAGGTAGAGCAATCCAACAAGCAGATAGGCATCTCTTTAGACCCCATGTCAATGTCTGTAGTGTATGCAGAAACATTCCATGTGCAAGAGTGTAGACAGACAAAAGGGGTTATAAAACTGAATACATATGGACAGTAATCACCTGAAAATGTAATACCACATACACATATGAGTGAAAGTATTATACTATATGTCAGAAAAATTAAAGAAAATAAGTTAAATTAATGTCTTTTTTTTTAGTAATATTGGCATGTTTGCACTGCACTACTGTTGCTAATGTGGTAGGGCTATGAAGCATGTAGTTTCCAGGCTGTGAGCATGGATATGTAGCAAATGAGGTGGAGTCACTGAATAGCAGAAAGGAGTAATTGTGTCCACATAACCCTGTCATGTATGGCTTAGACCCATGTTGATGTTTACACAATATGTAACTGACATCAGGGGCTATGTCCACTGACTCTTAAGCTCTTTTAAGCTTCGGTGCATGTGTTTGTGTGGTGTGCCACCTTGCTGAGCGTTTCTCAAAACCAAATGTATTCAATTAGTTTTGACCCCTATTTAAGCTATGCTGCACACGGTGGAGCTGTGTGTGACATTGCACACAGAAATAAGGCCATTAAATGAAGTTAATTATATTCTAGGCAGGTTGAATGCATCATAGTTATCCAATCACACATTCTGCACCTACAGCAGAGCTCTATAAAGTATGCATACCATCTACATACTGATTTTTCCCATTACTGTGGACCATTGGAGTACAGACTTTTAACTGAGATAACGCAAGGGCTGCTGCAGGTCTGCTATATCTGCATGTGCTAGAAGTTGAAGTCTGTGCTGCTACTGCTGATAATAGACCTAGTCAGAGAAGAGTGTTTAGGCCCAGGGTAACCTTCCAGGAGCTACATGAGCAGGAGATTGTAGAGTGCTACAGGGTGGACATGGACATACTACAAGAACTCACTGAGCTCCGCCACCCTCAACTCAGACCCAGAGCCAACAGAGGGGAACCCATCCCAGTGGAAACAAAAGTATGTGTATCCCTTAGGATACTAGCTACAGGTACTATCCAAAGACCAACTAGGGACATGATGGTGGTCTCACAGGCATCTATATATATATGCCATGCTACCACATTACAGTGAGCACATTTCTTTTCACCTCACCGCTGAGGTGAGGGCCAGCAATATGCAATACTTTTACTGTGTAGCACAATACCCTGAAGTACTTGGTACCATACTTTGCACTCATGTACACATCAAGGCACCACCTGGTTAAGAGGGTAGAATCTACGTCAACCGCAAAGGGTACTACTCCATCAACTGCCAGGTCATGTGCAAATCCCAGGGGATTGTCATGAATGTCTGTGCTGGCAGCTCTGACAGTTATCATGACTCCCATATTTGGTACACATCACAGCTGTACCAAATGTTTGTTAAGGGGGACATCTCACATGACCATTTACTGGAGTATGCTGGCTAAGCACTGTAGCCATGGATGATGACACCCATCAGAAATACACACATCCGCATGGAATAATGCCATAATGAGGCACATGCAGAAACTAGGAACATCATAGAGCATGTGTTTGGGCTTCTGAAGTCATGGGTTTAGTGCCTCAATATATCTGGTGGAGCCCTGAAGTACTCTCCAGCCACATGTGCACATATGTTCACAGTATATGCTATGCTACACAATACAATCCTTCAGAAACAGTTGCAGCAGGATCAGCAAAGGGAAGGGATATGCAACCCCCCCACCCGTGGCTAGGTCACCACAGCCAAAGTCACAGGATGACTCGGAGGGGTAACCCCCTGCTGATGTCCCTGTAGACAGACGTAAGCATGCTCAGTATACCCTGGCTTTGGCTAAGAGACAATGCATAGCACATACACTGACAATCTAGGGACCTAGGGGGCTGACACCTTACTCCTACTCACATACATATATTAAAATTGCTGACAGGTAACACACACAACCTGTACCTATCCATGTATTGGCTGTGTACTGCTTGCATCAGACAGAGTCAGTCTTGAACTCCAGTTCTGTTAACTGCTGCATTCACAAATTAAGTCTCTAACCTACACAATACTTTGAAGGGTTACTATGATATGGTGTTGTATGTATGGATATGCTGCATTTATGCAAGTAAATATAGTGGGCTATTTGGACAGAAGTAACATCCACATGGGACTACACATACCCAGTCCATTAGTATATGTTCCTTAATATTCATTAGGTCTCATGGTTGGAATATTCACTACATCAATCAAGGAAGATGTTAAACAGTGGTGTCACATGATACTTGGATTTCTGTGTATCCCAGCAGAACATGTGGTGTTGTTCCCCCACTCCCAGCACAGCAGTGTTCCTATATAACTGCTTTAACAGTAACTCATCAATGGTATTTTAGCAGTCCATGCAATTTCAGGGCAGTAGTATAGAAATTGATCATACATTGTATGTTTCACTTAACACAGGAATAACAACATACATATGTATGCTATTGATTATGTGATGAATGACTCCTCTCTGTCTGGCAGCTTGTGTGGCTTAGTGGACTAGGGAAGTTGGCATGGGTGGTGGTTTTGGTTCAGATCTGGAAGTATCTGCAGCTTTTGGATGTGAGGTATTATTATGCTGGTGTTTTTACAGACTGTCAGTCTGTGTGGTGTAACATTATGAACCTCTGTTACGTAGTAATTACATCAGACAGATGGAGAACACCTTTGACAATTTGAGTGAAGAGCAGTACCGCAGAAATAGGGACAGATGTCAGTGTCTGTGACACACAAAATCCCAAACTGGAGTACAGGTAGGGGTGGGCTGGAGTCACTTTATAAGTACTGCCAGTCCCACTGGGCACACTCATACATTTAGGTAAACTGAGCGCAATTCTGTTGCCCCTTCATCAAAATGAACTGTAATGTATAGATATGTGTATACATGCATACATATATGTATACATATATGTATACATATCCGTCTTTCACTATCTCTCTCACATAGTATATATATATATATATATATATATATATATATATATATATATATATGCACAAATAACTATATACTTATATATACACTCTCTCTCTCTCTCTCTCGCTCTCTCTCTCTCTGTCTATATATATATATATATATATATATATATATATATATATATATATATATATATATATATATATATATATATATATATAAATAAAAATGTAAATGTTCGTTTGTTCAAAATCTTAAATCTCCGAAAGTTCTTCACAGATTGCTTTGAAATTTTCACACAATGTTGCATTTGAATATGCACATGTTTTTATATACCTACTATTATATAGATGTCACACGTTGCATTCGAATACGCGCGTGTTTTTATATACCTATTATCGATTCTATATATTTGTATACAAATATGCAATTTTATATGTTTTTGTTATAACTTTCTTACTTCTTTTTCAGTGCAACCGATTTGCTTTAGTTCATCCAAATAATGCCTCGCAGAAGATCAAACTTAGGTCGTCATACTCGCGGAGCGGAAGTAGTGCAACGAGTAATTGCAAATCAAACTGAGGAAGAACAAGCATCAGCGAATGAGCAAAACAGACAAAGAATGGTTCAAATACATGCCGAGGAAGCAGCAGAGCAATGTGCAGCCAGACTTGAGGATGCACGGTTGCGAGCACTGCGATCGCGTTCTGCAGCTTCAGATCTGCTTCGTTCTCCTCGATAGACACCAGCGGACAAAATAAATGCCTGCCTGAAATGCTCTACTTTGTTGCGACATGTAAAGACATTAAAATTAACTACAAATATGCGTGTCCAGCTGAAAAACGATTGATCA
Source organism: Protopterus annectens (assembly GCF_019279795.1). Lineage (NCBI taxonomy): Eukaryota > Metazoa > Chordata > Ceratodontiformes > Protopteridae > Protopterus > Protopterus annectens. The sequence goes on along the minus strand of NC_056730.1, from coordinate 81,139,641 downwards.
GCTGAGATATTCTCACATCAATTGCTGGAAATTGGGAACGGAAAGGTGCCGGTTGATCTGACCTCAGGACGAATTTCATTGCCTCATAACTTCTGCAATTTAGTGACGTCAAAAGAAAAATTGGTTGAAAAAGTATTTCCCAATATTCAAACCAATTATAAGAATCACGATTGGCTGACTGAACGAGCTATTCTTGCGGCCAAGAACAAAGACGTCTACGAACTTAACAATATTTTTCAGTCTAACATTCAAAGAGAGGCAGTCACATACAAGTCTGTCGACACTGTTGTATAAGCAGATGAAGCGGTTAATTATCCAACAGAAGTTTTGAATTCACTCGATCTGGCAGGGATGCCACCGCACGTAATGCAATTAAAAATCGGCGTGCCAATTATCATGTTGCGAAATATCTACCAGCCAAAGCTTTTCAATGGCACGCAGCTTGCAGTAAAAAATTAATGAGTAATGTCACAGAAGCAACAATCTTGACAGGACCTTTCAAAGGTAAAGATGTCTTCATTCCTCACATTCCTATGATTCCAATGGATATGCCATTTCAATTTAAGAGATTGCAATTCCCAATTCGATTGGCGTTTGCAATCACCATCAACAAAGCTCAGGGCCAATCTTTAGAATTGTGCGGTTTAGATCTATACACAGATTGCTTCTCACATGGACAATTATATGTTGCGTGTTCTAGAGTCGGCAAACCAGACAATCTCTATATCTGCACAGACAATTGAACAACAAAAAATATTGTATACCCACAAGCATTGTGAAATTAAACATATTAGAAACGTGTGCTTTCTCTTTTATTTCTTTTCCATTTAACCAGACTGAGCCACAGCAACGCTTGGCCAGGTATATATATATATATATATATATATATATATATATATATATATATATATATGTATATATATATCCATACATCTCAGTCTCTCCCCATATATCTACATAACACATATACATATGATACACACACACACATGCACACACATATGCCCACACACACACACACACACACACACACACACACACACACACACACACACACACACACACACACACACACACACACACACACACACACCCCCCCACACACACACACACACACACATACACACACAGCTACATTTATATATACATCCCTGTTAAAATGGTTGTGGATGTCTGTAATGTCCTACATACCTAATAGTGATGAATAAAGCTGCTCTATCACACATCTATAATGTTGCTCATAGGATCCAAAATTAAGGGATCAGCAGTACATAATGCACTTACCTTCAGACTCCAGTGCCTGCTAGATGTCACCACACATACAGCCACATGTGAGCATGTGGTGTCATGTATAATGTTGTCTATCATGTATGGACAGGGCACATTGTTCCTGTCCACAGGCTTGCCTACCCAAGCGCAAACAGCCACATATGGCCATACTGGTATCTGTGGATACATAGCTAGAATAAATAACAGTTATCTGACTGCTAGGATACAAGATGCAGATAACAGTATGAAGGAATATCACTCTGCAGGGCACATATGCTGTTCAACACAAGCCTAGTTTTTTTAATCCATAAGTAGTTTGCTGGCAATTGTATGTAACACAAATGTCAGCCTTAACACATGCAATAAGTACTGTGCTCTATAGTGTGGAAGAATAGGTAGTTAATAGCTGTAATCTCCCTCCAGGCCACTTTGTGTGTGTATGTATATCCCCTCTGCAAAACAACTAAAAGTCCCTTACTGGCTATCAAACTGCAATGGTTCTGCACTTTTTGGCCCTGTAAGTTGACATTGGCTTCCAAACTGCCCTCTTCTGCAAGGCCTGATGATGTCATCTACCTTAAGACTACCAGCTGCCATTGTAATGTCAGACTCAAGCTGTGGTGCATATGATAAGTACTGTGATCTGTAGTGTGTAAGACTAGATCGGTATGGGTTCTAATCTCACTCCAGGCTACTTGGTGTGTGTATGTATGTCCATACAGCATAAATATGCTCACCTCACTAACTTAGAAAGATGTTGAATTTTGCAGTATTTTATTTGTATCAGGTGAAGTGGTCCTCCAAATGCCTGCCACAACTAGGACCTCTGATGTCATTAAGCATAAGATGTCCTAAAAAGATTGTAATTGCAAACATGAGGTGTGTTGCATGCATCATGTACTATAATCTGTAGTGTTTACCATTAGACAGGTAAGTATTCTAATCTGCATACAGCCAACTTGCACTATGTGTGTGCGGTGCCATGTCCTGTAAGCATTAATTGGAAGTGGTGCTATCCTCAATGCAGCCATGCTTGTGTGGGTGGCTATTAGAGCATTTTATATCAGCTTATGGAACCATAGGATGTTTGAACTTCCCTGGCATAATAACCATACAGCCCTCACAATCCTAGGCAACTTATGCCCTTACTTACATGATCAGCACATATTGCCCCAGTCCAAGAGGGACACAGGCAGAAGCCCTAGGATGAAATGACTTTCACCCATTCATTCATACAGATGGCATGTGATGAGGTGCACTTGGGTGCTCTGTTTGCTATTAGGCAAGGTTCTGTTTCAAAGGTGTGTTAAAGTCTACTAGACAGATCTCTCCCACCAGCATGTATTACTAACATCACATACTAGGTTAATGTCCTTAGAGTGAATAATCCATGTACCATGCCATCTACAGATATGCAGAATTTACAATTAAACAGGGTCACACATTGCCCTGTATGCAATGCAGAGATTACCTCTGAGTAGTCTATATGCCGCAGGCTGCAATAACACTGATTTCAGATGATCCCCATTGAACAGATACTGAAGACATGAAATTTCCTTGTGAGGGTCCATACTGTTGTGTGCAATTGCTAGTAGTGTTTGGAAAGGTACATTACCAAATGGCCGTTGCACTCAGATATTGGAATGCTGAGGGAAGAGTACATGGAGATTCTGAGAATGTGAATTATGGGTGACTGTGCCCTCAGCTATGACATATGAATCCCGGCATACCACAGGGGAGACATGGTGATCTCAGGCACGTTAGGTTTAAACCTGTGGGTTTCACCTTTCAGTTCTATCACTCCTGAGTATGTACATCACATGTTGTGACTGGTGTGCTACTTACCAGGTAAATAGGTGTTACTGATGGAAATGATACTACATATATATTTGCATGGAGTTTATGGCCATTAGTATATCAACAGGCATTTGTTCATCAATACCCTCTTGTAGGATATTGACATAACTCACAGAATCTATGGGTGCTCACAGTTTGCAGGCATCAGCCAACATTGTTAGCCACAGACATTCAATATATGCTTGTATTGTGGTTAAATGGATTCTAAGCAGTAGAAGACCAATGACTGAGCCCTGTTGAACACTGCTGCTTACAGATCATCTGTTGGAGGTGGATGTCCCTAGTTTGAGCATATGGGCGATCAATGGGCCACTTAGTGAGCCCTACAATGATATCAACATGAATACCAAGTGGGTGCTTTTGTAAATGATGATTGAGTGGGGGATATAGTCAGGCAACTTGGCTATGTTCAGGGGGTTGTATGCCCTGATGTCCGCTCACCCAGGTCCTTGATGAATGCCTCGGAAATATTAACCACGTTTAAAAGTCATGATCCCCCTGTCAAGCATCCAAACTGTGTACAGTCATCTGTGTGTAGCTCACATACATGTGTGCTGGTCAGCTCCATAATGATTGGCCCTAAGGGCATACAGATATGGACACTCAGGCAAAGAGATCTATAGTTCGATAAAAAGAAACTCCAGCACTGGTAATAACATGGCAAAAAACAGAGCGTTTAATAAAGTAAGCACTTTCACAGATACAACACTTCTTCAGATTACAATCAGTGAAACAAACATCACATTTAAATAATACCACAGATCAAATTAGAATTACATCATTCAATAAAACGCATATGCTATTTAAAAGAACACAGAATACAAAAAATCTAAAAAGCAACAAATTCAATGCTTGAGGGACTTTGCCTTTAAAAAGAGTTTAGGAGAAACCATGCTATTTAAGCCCAGAGGCTTATCTGCATGGAACAGCAATATCCATTTTTGCTCAGCTGCCTCTGTAATATTCTTACGATCTCCCCCTCTCTTCTTAATAGCTATAGTCTCCAGTACTATGAACTTGAATGCATGATCCATACCTTATTTCTTATTGTGCATAGCTAGTGCACTGCTTTCCTTCATATCCCTCATATCCCTATAATGTTCTAATATTTAATCTTTCAATAAACTATTCGTCTTCCCTATGTAAAATGAAAAACATCTCACATAGTAGGTAAAATAAATAACATTACAGGTCTTACAGTCAGCATAGAATGTGAGATCTATCTTAAATCCTAAGAGGGGGTGTACAAAAGGTCCCCCCGTATGTATATACCTACAAGCCATGCAATTCCTGCATGCATAAGTGCCTGTTCTCTCTGATCTAGAGGACCTACTAAAATCAGCATTTATTTAGCATAAATGACTCTTCAATGACCTATTATTACAAAAAGTAAAATTTGGAAATTTGGTCTATCACCAGTCACCCCTTTAAGCCCTTCAACCGTAGACAAAATGTCCCAGTTTTTGTTGATGACATCACATACTATATTAATGTTACTAGCAAAGGTCAAAGCCAGCCGTAACCCGCTATCAGTGGTATGTCTTAAATTACTTCTCATCACTTCATCTAATGAGGAAGCTTCACTCTCATTGTAGTATGGTTTACACCTATCATGCCTGGTCTCCAAAGCTTCACATATACATTTATCAATGTCATTACTTTTATACCCTCTCTCTATTAGTTCTGCCTTGAGAGAACCTAAAGCATGATGCAACTGATTATCATCATTATGTAGACGCATTATCCTAAACACTTCTCCTTGTATAATATTCCATTTAGTGTGTTTCAGATGCATGCTATTATTATGCAGCAGATTATTCTTTCTCACAGGCTTCCTATAAAGAATAGTCCTGATATAATTTAATTAATACTTAATAACTCTGACATCAAAAAAATCAATCTCATAAAGAGAATACTTATACTTACATCTCAAAAACTTGTCGTCCCATTTAAGTATTCAATAAAATTAGTCAAGGCTTGTTCAGTACCCTGCCATAACTTAAAAATATCATCAACAAATCTAATATACCAGGCAATAGATCCATTAAACAACTCATTAGAGACCTAATGATCCTGTTATAGATACGTTCATAAAGATTTGTGACAAACAAATAAGGGACATTTTGTTAATAGGACTAAACCCCAGTTCTTTAATATGTTCTATCTTGAATATCAGGTATTACAAGAGTTGAAAGAGCTATCTTTAGTGGAGATTTGACCGGCAGACAAAGGTAGGGGCATAGTTGTTTTGGACAAGGATTTCTATTTAAACAGATGTTATTGTTACTTGAAGACAATAATACATACAAATGTATGTCCATGAATATGGTGAAGGGGATCATTGATAAAGTAGCCTTTTTAGTATTTGATCTATTGATCACTGGTATGATATCTGAGTCTATCTTTAAATATTTTATGGTTGAACATCCTGTGATACCCATAGTATATGGATTACCTAAAATACACAAGGATCTGAGTACCCCACCCATGCGCCCTATAGTCTCTAGTAAAGGATAGGCCACTGAACCTCTCTCCATTTACGTTGAAAAACATTTATATCCAGTATTGGATGGTTGTCAAATGGTCGTGAAAGATACAAAGGCCTTTTTGAACATACTTGGTTCTAAATGGAGAGATATTGAACCTGGTTGCTATCTTGTGACTCTAGATATTGTGTTGATATTTACTGTCATCCCTAACGATTGGGATTTAGAGAAGGTGAGAGAATTGCTTTATGATAAGGGGATTGAGAATAGTAAAGTGCACCTAATTTGTACATTGCAATAATAATGTTATTATCTTTGGGAATACATGTTACTTACAGAAGGTTGTCGTGGCTATAGGTATGGCTTGTGCCAATAGCTACGCCAACCTTTCCCTAGTGAAGTGGGAAATAGAGTGTATACTCTCTAATGAGTTGTTTAATGGAGCTATTGCCTGGTATATTAGATTTGTTGATGACATTTTTATGTTATGGCAGGGTACTGAACACCTTGATGGTGAGAGGTGTTGAGATCTCGGAAGCCCACAAGCCCCCTAGTGGTAATGGTGGGACTGAGATCCTCACCCATGGGCAGTTGCCACTACACCTTCACAGCCCCGAAGGTGGCTGTGCTGGGGGCTGAGTCGCAGAGCCAGGCTAACTCTCTAATCACCACACACGGCCCTTGAGCTAGCATAGAAGATAACCAAACTGCTCATCAATCACTCAACGCACCATGACCCCAACCTGGTGATGGGTAACAGGTGTCTGTCTGCTCCCACTCCCAGGGGGTGGGGCAAGCCCCATCCCCTGAGGCAGTTACACCCGAAGGTGGTGCAGGACCAATGGACAGGGAGGACCCGTGTTGGGCCCCAGACATGCTGGTGTCTGGTGCCATGTCCAGCTGAGGTGGGACAGGTGGGTCTGCTGGAACCGGCCTTCCCAAGCATGCTATATTGTTTAGAATTCATCATCATTTGTGGGTTAGTAATAGTCAACACATTCCAGGTATAGCAGCATGCATATACATTCCCATTAACCCAGACACCAGATACGGAACAGTTGCATAGCCAACAGAACACATGCATATATGGGACCACAGTGGTAATAAGAACAGCATGCAGGTACATTGATGGCACTATGCCACCGATGTTGAAATAATTCAATATAGCACATGCATGGGAACCATCAAAATATTTATTAAACAATTGGACATTATCAGAACATAGGTGTCATTACATACCAGTTGAGGTGGGTATGTTGATTATTGTTGGAGATATGGTGTGGTGAGAGAAAGATGTTCAATTAACAACTAGTATATTCCTATAGTCCACATTACATTCCTAGTCACTGCTGCTATCTGTACCTTACAAGTCTTACTACACTATCCTATATCCTTAGTTTGGACAGTGATATGGCTGTCATCATCATTACACATGAACCGGTTTTTACCTGCAGTATACACCTCTTACCTGGTATACCTGTGGAGCCCATGGTGGTGGTGCTGTGGTAGCATTGTCGCCTCACAGTAAGACGCTGTCCGGTTTGATTTTCAGTTAGAGCGTCTTCTGCGTGGGGACATGCGTGAATGGGCATACCTTCGTTGAAGGTTGTGCGTCAGAGCTGGTAACTCGGCATGTAAAAATCAACTACCAATCATTAGTGGACCAGAGTTCCACTGTGGTGACCCCTAACTGGGAAAAGCCGAAAGACACAAACAAACCTGGTATACCTGTGGAAGGAATGTTTGTTAACACTAACTGCTTGTACACATACTCCCGATTTCCAGGTTGTTGTTTGTCACATAGCTATCCAACTCTTTCTGCACAGACTCTGGCCATGTGTTGACAACATGCTGGTGTGCCGGGACATATCTAGAATATTGCCCTCTTCCACCTTTAGTGACCTGACACACACATATACATGCTTTCCTATACAGTTATATTATGTAGCACAGTGTGGGTGACAGTGAATAGTGATACTTTATTATTCAGAAAAACTGTAACACTCACAATTCTCTAAATACCAGAGTGAACAGTACCAGAACAGGTTATAATGGCCTATATTTCTTAGCACAATGTTCGTATCCAACGTACCTGTGGGAGCAATGTTTGTTAGCACTACCTGACTGTTGCCACACAGAGTTCCAGATTACACATTAGTATTATGCACATACCTCTCACTCTGTTACTGTACACACTCTGGTCACAGCTTGACAACATGGAAGTGTAGATAGGACATACTTGAAATATTCCTCTCCTAACAGTTTCGGGGATTGCTACAGTGACAGGTGTGGTCTCATGATGTTTGACAATTACTTGTATTCCCTGTTTGCTAGATAAACATCTGGGATCATCCCACAGACTTACCAGGCAGACAGAGCAGCAGGCAGCAGATATGGACACATATAATGGACATTCTGGCCTCCTCTGTACAGTTGTGGGGTATGAATATGTATGCAGCCTAATTCCACTATCAGGATCCAGACCATGGCGGTGTCTGCTACAACTTAAACATTGTCCGTCACAGTTGTGTCTACTATATATTGATATTGCTGGATATCTCCTATCTGCTTTCTGTCTTATTAATCCACTGTGCTTTTGCATTCTGACCTTGTATTGCAACACTCATATACAGATTTCCTAGACAGTTATATGTTGTTGGAAATTGTGAGCGACAGTGATGTGTGATACCTCATTATTCAGAGCTACTGCATGTCATTCTTGTATTTCTGGGCACAGTGCTGGTATCTGACAGACCTGTGGGATGGATGTTTATTAGCACCACCTGAATGTTCCCACACATAGTACCAGATTCCACATTACTATTATGCACATACATCTCACTCTTTTACTGTACACAATCTGACCACAGATTAACAAGTTAGGGTGTTAATGGGGCATACATGGCTTTTTAGTCACATAAGGTATTGGGAAGTTGCTAGTGCACCAGCTTTGTTCTCATAGCTGTGTGTAAATCAGTTTTACTTCCTGTTTGCTGCCTATACATCTGGGATCATCCTCCTATTTTCCCAAGGGGACAGGTTGATAGGCAACAGATATGGGCCACTTTACTAGACATTCTGGACATATCTGGGTATGATTCTGTATGCAGACTACTACCACTGGCAGGATTCGAACCATAGCTGTGTGTACTAAAAAACAACAACAGTTTACATCTCAGTTGCATGTGTTATTCATTTTTTGCTGGCTGCATTTTCCCTGTTTACTGTCTATGTGTCTCTCAGTTGCACTAAATGGCCTCTGGGTAATACTACAGTACTATTACATGATTGCATATCTACATTACTGTATGATACCTGGATATACACAGCAGTCCTGCAGTTAGACCTGTTTTGTCAGGCTACACTTTTATTGACTTACAAAACAATATGAGACTCTTCCTGCCATATTCTCTAATGTATGCAGTGCGTGCCTTGAACAAAACAGGTTTTATACAAGCAATTAATTTGGTACTACTTTTATTTTTATTTCTTATGACAGTAAATGCATGAGTATTACTGACCTGCCTCATGTCGCAACCTAGCCAGGTGACTGATGTGGGCCTCCTGGTTCGTGGCCCACTCCATTGCAGCCATGGGGGACATAAGAGGAATATTTAGCCATACCTATCCATGATATACCTGAGCTGGCAATTATTACACACATACTGGGGTGATACTTACACACAAATGGGACAACCCTTACTGCTCTAGCCTCCTGGAGCCACTCCTCCAACAGGTCCCCCTTACACCGCTTCAGGTTGGCATAGTGGTGCCTGACCTGCTTACCAGTTCGGGGTATGCCAGCGGCATTGGTGAGGTCATGGGCGAGATGGTCCCATGCCTCTGCCTTATATTATGAGCCCTGGTACTGGCCCTGCAGCAGTCTTTGAGCATGGTCTTTAATTAGGAGTCCTGCCATGACCTTGGACTCCTGGATGCAGCAGCGCTGCCCCCAGAAGTGCACACCTTCTCCCCTTACTGCCATAGTGCTTACAAAGGGAAGCTACAACCAGTTATGAGATGTATTCCTGCCTCTTGGGTTTAAGTAGGGCTGATTTCCCCACACGTTTCCGTGATTGGCTGGTTTTGAAAAGGATAAGCTATGGGCAAACCTGCTTAATGACGGTTGGCATTGTTTAGAGGGGTATAACACTGGGCACATTGAGTTAACTGGCCTACACATTGCTTACACCTCTTAAACTGGCCTGTGCAATCCTTAGCATTGCTTACATTAGATTTTGCATTATTTTTTCTTTTTGGCATTGATTTCTTATTCATTACATCTTATATATCTGCTGGTATCCATGGTTAATGTGTACGTATGGTCCTTGTGTTTTATTGCAGACTTCAACACTCTATTACAATTACACATCACTTCTGGGCTTACTGCTGTACTCCAGTTCACATATTTATGTTATCTAATGGGTTATGGAACATATGACTGTATACTGATTCCTGTCACTGGTTCAGTTTGCTTTTAGGATGGTGAGGACTTGTTGCTGATACCTCATTCTTCTGTACTTCTGTGATGGTTTGGTGGTTAACTACTATGACTATGGTGTGTAGGGTCCTGGTTTCGAGATCTGCATGGTTGTTAATTTTGTTGATGGACAGAACAAGGGCAGTTGGATAAAAAATGATTAAGGCACTTTTGAGCAGTTGTAAGTGGGTTTGCACGACGGTAAGCACTGCTAACCTGCCATTACATCTGCTTACATAGTGTTAGCTTTAAAATTGCTTAACCAGTGTAGGCATTGCTTATCGCCACGCAAACGGGCTTAAGCCTGCTTACTAGTGCTTAAATATAATTACTACTGCTTATTTATGCTTAAACTTGCTTACTAGTGCCTTATTCATTATGACACTGACACCTCACATGTGCATTTACTGTAGTACTCCAGTTCATGAAAATATGTTAGTGGGTTATGCAACATAAATATTACTCATAATGTGCTTTGCCATGGAAAATGGAATGTGCTGCAGTGGGACACAAATTGGGAATGCCTGCTCGTAAGGCAAATGCTCTGCCCACTACGCTATTACACTATTGCTATGCTGCTTCATTTGCATATATCTTCCTTGTTATCCTCTTTAGCCATTTAAGCTGTATTAACCATAGCTAAGTGATGGGCACATTTGCATACCTACAGTTAGCTTTAATCGGATTTAAAAAAAAAAAATAAAGTTTTTTCATTTTTTTATGTATACTGTTGCTGTTGTACACAAGGGGGACTGTTGGTGGGGATATGTGGTCACCTGAGAGCGGTCTTGCTCATTTCATGCCCCTTTCTGCTGTTCTTCATTGCGGGGGCGTGTTTATTCTGAGAGCGCTGGTCTCAGACATGCCCCCTGCACTCTTACATACTCCGTGTAAGCCTAGCAGCTCAGGCACCGTGCCTCATTATTATGCATGGCGCTCTGCCATCCTGCTCCTAAACGGCCATCTTTGTACAGGACTAAGCTAGACCGGCACAGAGGAATAGTAAATCCGGGGGACTGTGATGGAAGGACAACCTATCTGATCTAGTCTGTCTTATAATTATAATGTGGCATGTAGTCACTAAGTGAAACTAGCCATGTATGGCAACATAACATTCATTTGAACATCCTAAAAATTCAAATTCACACACTTTTTATGAGTCTTAAAACTTAAGAATTTTTTAAAAAATCAATGAGATGGGCAGGAGAAGAATTAAAAAAAATGAAATATGGTATTTTCCTTCATATATTCCAGTTTTTCATTTGTTTTAGGTCCCCATCAACCTTTTTTTTGAACATATCAAAATTCTGTAGTAGATTCTCTTACAATTCCTGGGTTTTGCTCAGAATTTTGCTTTCTCATTAACATCTCCTTTGTCACACAGTATGATTTAACAGAATCACTTCCAGAAGACTTGTTTGTCTTTCAGTATTTTCCCAGTTAGGACTCACCACAGCAGAGCTCCAATCCACTAATGATTGGCAGTGGATTTTTTTACAGTGCCAAGTTGCCAGCCTGACACCCAACCTTCAAGGATGGCACACCCATTCACCTACCTGCATGTCTTTAAATGTCATATGACCATGAGGAGGACATGCAGACTTCACACAGAAGGCACTCCAGCCAAGAATTGAACGGGATAATATCTTGTTGTGAGGCGACAATGCTAACCTCTGCACCACCACAGCCTATGTCTTCTGGAAGGATCACTTCCAGAAGACTATGTTTTGCTTACTCTGAAAAACTTATGAAGAAATTGCAATACCCTTTACTCCTCTTGCATATAACTCAAACATGCTAGTACAAAAATTGTGTCAAACTTTGATACATAACATTTTTCTATTATTCCACTGTATTCATGTATACTTTGTTATGATTACATTGCATATACTTATATATATCAATATTTCATGTATTTATTTATTTTTAGTAACCGGGATAGTCCAAATGAGCCATGCAAGACCCTTTCTCAGAGGAGGCTTGAGAGAGAATAGAAAATATGTTAATTAATTACAATAACAATCATTACAATGACAATATACTACATATCAAACAAAAAAATAGATTAGGATACAGGGAGTGACAAGTGAAAAACCAAGAAGGAGAAAGGAACAGAAGGTGGTAAAGCAATTATCACAGAAACATTTTAGAGGCTGAGATATTTAAATTATTCTAGGAGCATGAATTTTTAAGACAGTAAACTGATATTGCAAGCAGTTGAAAGATTAAGTCTGAAAGTTAAAATCATTTATAAAAAAGTGGATTATAGAGGAAGAGTTAAGTTAGTTATAGAATATATAGTGGCAGATCACTGGTGCGGTGGACAGGTACAAGAGCATAACCAAGAATTAAATAGGAGATCTTTTAACTTTTATTCAAAGTTCTTGAAAGAAGTTGTTTACCAAATTGTGGTGGGAATGGAATTCCATACCTTTGATATGTTATTGGAGGGTCTATATTAGAACATTGAGGTTTAAAACCTTCTAATGTTCTAATATCGAACCCTACAGAGCGAAAGCTTAAAATATTGAAGCAACAGAAACCCAAAATCTTTCCTAGGGAAAGATTTTGGTTGTCTGTTTCTGTTGCTTTGGTATTTTCAGCGCTGTGGTGGAAAGTTATGGGTCAGATTCAGGTAAGTGTGCGATTGTGTGAATGTGAGGGTTAGGGCAGGTTAGGTGAGTTAGGGTTAGGGCGCGGGTGAGGTGAATGTGCGATAGTGACTGACCTCAAGGTTAGGGTTTGCGTTAAGGTAAGTGGATAGTTAGTGGTGTGTGTATAGTTTAGTGTAGGGTTAGTTGTAAGATTTTGGGTGTATGTGTGTGGATTGCTGTTTGTTTGATGTGCTTGTGTTGTGTGTATGTGTTTTGGAACAGTGATTTTTTCCCTAGGAAAAAAATCGCTGTTCTGACAGTTTGAAATTGTAAGCATTCGCTTACATAGGGTCAATTAATCACCGTTCACTTCTTTAAATGGTCGGTGATCTAATATAGACCTGTTATTGGAGTACAGTATGCATGTATGTATGTATGATTTTTGTTTTTCTTGGATCGCTTGTCTGTTTACTTAATAAAGGATTTTCAACTGGAAACAGACTGCCTGCCTTTCTTGGATTACTTTTGAATACTTAGTAATGCTGTACAATTATATATTTTCTATTATTATTTTTTGTTTTGTTTTGACTTAAGACGAGTTTAAGTTCGCTACTTCTACTACTATTGTCTGATCTGATTAATATACAGTGATTAACTAGAAATATATGGACTGAAAATCTTCCACACAGAGAAGTTTCTTACACTGTTATGTATGATATGTTGTAACTCTCCAAATAACTATTTAGGGACAAGTGCAATGCATAGCATTGTACTTCTGGGTCTCTTCTACTGTGTTTTTTACATCAGGAGGACTGGGTTTATTTATCTTGTGGCAGAGATGTGTACCTGGTCTGAGATGAGAAAAACACAATAGGACTGACAGTGTAGTCATTTTATTGGCCAGAAGACTCCTCAATTAGTGTTCTGTTTTTTTTTTCTGTGCTGCTAGAAATTTTGCATTTTTGTATGGGTTAGCACTGCCCTCTTCAGTAGCAAACAACTAGAAAGAATGGTTCATAAAACTGTACCCTGTAAAGCAGCAATATAGCGCAAATACCTAGTGTACCAACAAGGTTAGAGCAGTTACTTTGATTCAAATGGCAACACCTACAGATTTAGAAGAATTCAGTACTGTGCAAACATTATTTGTAGAATTTACAACTGTTTAGCATAATCTGCTCTGATAAAGCACCTTTAATTGCCTTCTAACCTCAATACATCACCCCCTCTACCTCTCAAATAAAAGGACTGAACAGTATGGATATGCAATATCCTAACTTCTCTGTGGCCAGTTTAGTAGATGTGGGTATCATAAGTCAGTTGTATTGACAACCACTTAATCCATAAAGAACCCAGCACAGTATGCATGAGGTGTGATTAAAAATTACACTGGAGGCCAAACTCTTGTATAAAAGTGCACCAAAAGTGCACAACTGCTGTTGAAACCACACACACAACACCCGCCTCACATAGTACACAACACACACATAGACTGACCTATGCCGAGGAACTTAAAATCAATATTTCTAATCAACAAGGATTGCCTAGATCACCCATTGTCAAAGCTGTGCCTCAACAATTCCAAAGGCACTCAGAAAAACAACATCTAACACCACGCGTTCTGTCACTGTCAGTGAAGCCCCAAAAACTAAGCACCTAACTCATAGGTGACTCCATTGTAAGATATACTGATGCCTTTCTAGCCAGGCTGAAAAAGGAGAAGAGAACTGTTCATTGCTTATCTGGAGCCAGAATCCACAAAATCATGCATACATTCAAGTCATTACACCACAGGTACCAGTATGATTTCATCATAGTCCATGTAGGTGTAAATGACCTGAGATGCGCCTCCCTGGATGATATGAAGAAATACATTATGGAGCTTTCAGACTATGTGACTCAGGGTAGTAACATAATAACATCACCAAGGATGATGCCACAATGTGAGCAAACAATGATTGATTTCAACAACTGATTGTCTTTCTGGCATCATTCTAAGGAGATCCAATATTTGTCAGCTTGGGAGGATGTAGATAACAAACCACATTGCTTTGCCAAGAATGGTCTGCACCTCTTCCCTCTAGGCTTTCAAATACTGGTTAAAACTTTATCCAACCCACAGTACTTCTTTTATGCAATGCTAAATTAGCAAAACTACTGACAGTAACATCAACTCAACTGAACCTCAAGGTGTTACTGGTCAATGCCAGGAGCTTAAAAAATACAACACTCCTTCCAAGCCCTATTTATACTTAAGAATATAAACATCTGTGCAGTTACTGAGACATGGTTTAAAGTGGCAGAGAGTACCCCAGCAGTGCAAGGTTTCAGTGCCTTCCACACGTTTAGAGCAGTAGCTGCACAGATAAATGCTAAAGGTGGAGATGTCTCAATATACATCAGTAACAAGCATACCTTTAAGGTGGTCAAACAGGATGGTGTATTAGAGTTCCTCCATGTGCAGATAACCATAGATAAACTCCAGTAGTATATCCTAGTCAACTATAGGTCATCCTCCATGTCCCATGAAGTTCACAGTGCATACATGGACCTACTGGAGACACTTGTCATCCATCCTAACACCCTAACACCCTACTCATGGGAGACTAATTACCCCTCTATTTATTTATTTATTTACATTTGTTGACTGGGAGTGTCCGACTGGACGTAGGTCCATTTTCAGCGTTGACCCGGGGAGAAAAGCTCCACAGTTAAAATAAACAGACAGTAGTTACATTGGATTACATAGCGATTAACAATTTAACATAGCAATTACTTACAACATATTTACAGATGAAGAGCATAGTACATCAGTAGACAACTAGAATCTTTATCTGTGAAGTACATAACAGACATTAACAAATGTTACAATAAGACGTTCCTGCTGTATAATAAGTACTAGGCTTATGAGCATCTGAGCTTGCTATAATCGAGGTAGTTAGTGGAGTGGAAAGAAAGGTAGTGGTTTGATGGGGTGGGTGATATTTGAGTCGGAGTTGCAAGGGCATAGCCAGCATGTTTTTAGTTGCACTTTTAGTAAAGTTTTGAAGTGGGTGAATGATGGCATGGAGGTAATTGTGGGTGGGAGGGAGTTCCATAATTTGGCTATGGTGCAAGAGAATAGTGCTTCACCAGCAGAGTTATTGGCTTTAGTGATCTGCAAGTGATTTTTGTTGCTGGATCTTAGTGGTCTGGTGGTGCGATAGGGTTGGAGTAGATTCTGGAGGGATGGGACATTTAGTGGATGGTTTACTAGTTTGTGGGCAAGTGAGAGTTGATACCATTGAAGGAAGTGAGGGAGTTCAAGCCAGCCCCGTTCAGCAAGTGAGAGACAGTGGTGAATATGGTAGGATGCCCCTGTGGCAAATTTGGCGATTTTGTTGCAGCAGGTCTCTAGCTTGTTTAGAACGCATTGCCTTAGGTTGGTATATATTGGAGAGGCATAAAGTAGGGTGGAGATTAGGCGGGACTTTGTTATTGAAATCTTTGCTGCTTTGGTGAGAAGTTTCTTATTTCTGTATAACGCTCCTAGTTTTTTGTGGACTTTTTTATGGTCATGGATATGTGAATGTCAAATTTTAGTTTATTGTCTATTTCCACTCCTAGCAATTTGGTGTGTTCAGTTGGGTATATAGTGGTGTTGTCTTTTGCTGTGATGTTAAAGTGAGAGTTGCAGTAGTAGTTTATTAACTGGGAATCCTACATAGCCTGAAATCTCATGGACTTTGTAAATACAAACACCCTTAACCAAATATTGAATACACCCACTAGATGCTCCAACATACAGGACCTCCTGCTTACATCTACGGGAGAATGCTGTACCCCCTCAAATGTCTCATCCTCTCTGACAAGGTCCAACCATTAAACTGTCTCATTCAAAATCAAAATCAACTCCATAACCTCATTAAAACCAGTACGGTTAAAAACTATTCCAAGGCAGATTACCTTTTAGTAAGTAATGGACTGACAAAATTCAGTGCCACTCCAAACACAGAGAACATAGTAGCTTATGCTGAATTGATCTCAAAAATTCTGTACAACCACATCAATGGCTGTATAGAGGCTGCTGTCCCTACTAGAAGTAAGCACAGGACTAGCCACAGAAACAAACAACTCTGGTGTCATCCCAAATTAAACAAGCTATACAACAATAAAGAAAAAAATTATGGCAAAAATCAGGAAGGGAAATTCACATAAAAATAGAAACTCTCTCATCAAAGTAAACAGGGAACTAAGAGGGCTGATTAGGTCAAGCAAAGCCATCTTTGTGGTTAAGATAACCTCCCAGGTGAATGTTAACCATATGGTCTTCTTTATAACTTTGTCTAAAACCTCAAGAACAGCACACAACAATGGGCTGAACTGGTGTTAATGGTGCTATATTCACTGAGCCTGGTGATATAGCAAACCTGTTAGCAAATTCATTTCCACATTTCCTCCCCTCTCATCCCCAACCAGCTCCTCAAAAATACTGTCAAACATAACCCCTCCAGCTAAAACTATTGAGCTGGTACTGGCTGTATTCACTGAAGCCAAGAACACAACCTCAGTGGACAACAATGACTTGGGAAGGACAACCCCTATAGTCTCTTTATCTGCTCTGTTCCCTCCCTCTCCACTAAAATAAAAAAAAAAAACAATGAAAAAAAATATATTTATACTTTATTTAACTGCTCTTACTTAACTGTCTTCTACCTTATTACCTTAGTTTGCTGTTTTGTGTGCTCTTATTCTGCACTTATTACTGCTTGTTAGCAGCCTGATTAATATTCTAAGCATTTTAGTTTTGGTTGTAGCACTTGTGTCTCAGGCCATTTATTTTACATTTAGGGTTTTTGCAGACTAACCCTTATCAAACCCTGTTCTCTATAAGTCCGCTAAGTACTTAGTGCACTATATCTGGACAATTCCCATCAGTTTCTCCTGCCAGCTTGGTCGACATGGGCATACTGAGGCAGTGTAGCAACTGCCTCATGTTCACAGACAGTCCCATTCTCCTAGCACATAATTCTTCTATTTGTGAGAGATGCATCTACGTCAGTAAGCTGGAATCCATGCTCTCTCACACCACAAACAATACTGGTGACAAAAAGGAGATTGCCAGTCCAAGCATCACACCACCCACATCACAGAACCACACATCCACCTATTCAGGGGTCCTCAACAAAAACTTATCTAAACAGCAGAGATCCCCAAAACACACACACAAACATTCCACACACAACACCAATCACATCACACACAGAAGTCAGCACACTAGTGTCTCACAAACACAGCCCATTAGGCAAAAAAATAAACCAACGCAGCCCATAAGGCATAACAATAAACCAAACATAATAGTCATTGGTGACTCAGTAGTGAGACACAGTGATGTCCACCTCACCAGGCTCAACAAGAAGAAGGTCATGGTCAGCGTCTTGTCAGGCACTAGAATCTGCCACATCACACATGCACTCAAGTCTCTCCACAACAGGTACAAGTATGACCCGGTCATTGTACATATTGGTGTGAACAACTTGAGACGTACCTCCCTGGACTATATGAAGAGAGACATGATTGCGCTCTCAGAGTATGTACTCTAGGCAGGTATGAACCTAGCCCAAAGCAGCATCCTACCTTCACCAAGAATGATGCCACAAAACCAACAAAAAATGTTTGACTTCAACAGTTGGCTTAGTTTCTGGTGTCTATCAAAGGGGATCCAGTATCTGTCTGCCTGGGATGACAATGACATGGTTGACAGGCTACGATGCTTTGCAAGAGAAGGTTTCCACCTATCACCCCTGGGGTTCTGGATCTTGCCCAAAGCTTTTGCTTCCCCTATTATGCCTTTTTAGGCCATGTCCCAAAGACAAATTTTCCAACATAAATGATCTGTTAAAAAGCATATTGAAGGTTATGCTGCTGAATGCTAGGAGCCTTAATCTGAAAATGCACTCACTGGAGGCTCTCCTCACACTGGAAGATGCTGACATCTGTGCAGTCATGGAAACTTGGTTCAGGGCTGCAGAGAGCACCCCTGCCTTACCAGGCTATATCTCATTCCACACTTTCTAACCCCAAAATGAGGTTGGAAAGACTAAGGGTGATGGACTCTCTATCTTCATTAAGGACAGCCACATCTCCAGACGGGTTTACTAACATGATGCACTAGAATTACTCCAGATTCACCTGACACTTGGCAAGACACCCATCTAAGATAAGGCCCACTATAGACCCCCCTCCATGTCTCAGAACACCTACACCTTATACCTGGACCTACTTGACTCCATCAAGGTACCCCCTAACACCGTGATCCTTGATGACTTCAACTACCCCACCATAGACTGGGTGAACTATTCCTGCTCTAATGCACTCACCCAATGATTCCTATGATTCCTTGACTTCATTAATTCTAATGCACTAGATCAGCTGGTCTTATCACCCACAAGGGGAGATAACATACTGGACTTGGTTCTCACCAACATGGGTGACTGCTGCACCACTCCCATAGTATGTTCTTCCCTGGTGAGATCAGATCATTGGTCTGTCTCATTCGAAATTTCTATCCCACCCAACTCCTCCCCAACCGTAACCAGGCTAAAATAATTTCTCAACTTCTCAAAAGCTGACTACAACCTCTTAAGGGAGGGTATCAGCAGCTTCTCATCACTGCCCCCCTCAGATTATGCAGACAACTATTCTGAAGCTGAACAGTATGCCAGTGCAGAATACAAGCACCTGTAGAAATGCATGGACTCAGCCATACCCAATAAAACTAAAATCTGCTCCTCAAGGAAACACAAACCTGTCTGGTGGACATTGTCTATCAACAGGCTTTACAACAAAAGGAAAAATTATTGTCCAAGGCTAAAAAGGATCAAATTCCAAATTGGAAAAACTTCCTCCTCTGCCTCAACAAGCAAATTAGATCACTAGTGAAAAACCTCCAAAGCCAATTATGAGTTGAAACTAGCCTCCACAACAAAAAAAATCACAAGTCCTTCTTCAGTTATGTTAGGAAACTCCATGGCAAAGCCCAAGTTTGTTCCAAACTAGTACTTAATAGTACCACTTACACTGATTCTGCGGGTCTATATTAGAACATCGAACATTCAAAATGTTGAGTGTTCTAATATCGAACCCTACCAATCAAAAATACCAAACATTGAATGTTCAGAACAGCAATTTTTTTCCTAGAGGAAAAAAAATTGCTGTTTCAAAACACATACACTCAACACAAGCACAGCAAACAAACAGCAATCCACACACATACACCTAAAATCTGACACCTAACCCTACACTAAACTATACACACACCACTAACTATTCATTTATCTTAACCCAAACCCTAATCCTAAGGTCCATCGCTATCACACACTCACCTCACCCATGCCCTAACCCCTAACTCACCTAACCAGCTCTAACCCTCATGTCCACACAATCGCATACATACCTAACATGCAACCTAACTCTAGCTCACCTAAGCCACCCTAACCCTCATGTCCTCACAATTGCACACATACCTAACCTGCACTCAGGCCGCACACTTACCTGAACCTGACCCATAACTTTCCAACAGAGAGCTGAAAATACCGAAGCAACAGAAATGGACAACCAAATTCTTTCCCTGGGAAAGAATTCGGTTTTCTGCTTCTTCGATATTTTCAGCATTCACTGAAAATGGGTCGATATTAGAACACTCGACATTTTAAATGTTTGGTGTTCTAATATAGACCAAATCCTGCTGACTTAGCCAACCTGCTGGCTGATAGGTTCAGCGTAAACTTCATCTCCTTATTACCCCCCCAAAAGCCCAGTCAACATCCCTTATATTTGTCCCACACCTCTCGTCTCTGTAGATCAAGTGTTAAAGGCCCTATCCAAGGCAAACAACACAGCTTCCATGGGACCTGATAGTATCCCAGCTTGTATTGTGCACCATTGCCAGCAAAAGCTAGCTTTGCCATTGAGCACCCTATTCAACCACAGCCTAACTGCAGGCTTCATTCCAGCATTTTGGAGAACTGTCATTGTCATTACTTTGCACAAAGGTGGTGCCACTACTGACCCAGGAAACTATCACCCCATCAGCTTGACAAGTCTGATCAGTAAAGTCATGGAACGTATTATTATTGATTTCATAAACAAGGACATAGGCAATCTCCAAGCACTTGACCCCACCCATTTCGGATTCATCAGGGGCACATCTTGCCTATTGAACCTAGTTGACTTCTTTGAGATTGTCACCAAGGCCCTGGATGAGGGAAAGTCAGTATATGCAGCTTACCTTGACCTGGTCAAGGCCTTTGACACAATCCCCCACTTGGGCATCATCGAAAAGCTAACACAACTTGGTGTTAATTCCTATCTAGTCAGATGGGTGGCCAACTGGCTCACAGATAGGACCCATAAGGTCAAAACAGGCACTGTCACCTCTGACAGCAGACCTGTCACTAGTGGTGTTCCCGAGGGATCTGTCCTGGGACCCCTACTGTTTGGCATATACTTCTCATGGGTCCAGGCAAAGACTAAGGACCTGTGGCTGACCATGTTTGTGGATGACTAAGTTGGATGCTGTCAACGACTCCCCAATTGATGTTAACATACTGCAAGAGGGTCTCACAGCTACAAATAAGTGGTGCCAAAGTCATGGCCTTAAGTTAAATGCAAAAAAATGTATTATTGTACTATTCTGCAAAAACATGGCCCCTACTGATTACCACATCAATGGCAACCCCCTAAGCACACAACCTGTGGTGATAGACCTGGATACTTAGGTTGACAACAATCTCATATTCGACTATCATGTGGTGGTGGTGGTGGTTAAAAAAGCCTTTTACTTGGTTCATCTCATGAGTAAATGAATTACATCCAGAAAAACAAGGTTATTATCTCTCTATGTACTCCTCCCTTATTAGACCTATAATTGAGTATAATACCCCATTTGGTATGTACCTCTCCAAACACCTGCACCAACTGGAAAGGCCAAATAAATACCTTATGAAGAGAATCCATTGCCTCCAACATCTATCTTATGCGGACAGTCTTAAATCACTATCACTCTGCTCAGAGGTGATCTGTGTCTCGCCTACAAGGCAATATCAGACCCTGCCCTACTAGAGATGCTCCATATCCATAAGTCTAACTCCTCACACATTAACCACTCAATAGATCTAAATCTAATATGCGACATCAACAAAACCTGCTGGAGAGATAGGTTTGTCTCCCAGAGGCTGCTCCATCTCTGGAATAGACTTCCCATACATGTCAAACAGAGTACCTCACTGACCCTCTTCAAATTTAACCTTGATGAGTAGATGGGAAACTATAAATCTGTCCTAGGGGTTCCACCTTTGTCCCTCATAGACAGGGGCAACAAGTGCTGCGTGAGCTTTCTTTTTTGGGGATAAACTCTTGGCTAGTCTTGTAAGGGCCTTCGGGCCATTAGCTTAGTAACTGCCTATGATCCTATGATAACATCCCAAGATGCCTCCTGAATACTCTAAAATATAACTTATGAGGACCCCTGGAGTCATTATTTAACTACAGTCTTAAATCAGGCTTTATGCCATATGATGGAGGACTGCAATAGTCATCTCTCTTCAAAAGGGGGGACCTTCAACAGATCCTGGAAGCTACAGCCTGTCTAGTCTTATTTGCAAAGCCATGGAAAAAATTATCATGGAAATTATCAACAAGGACATAGGAGACCTCCAGACACTGGATCCATCCCAGTTTGGCTTTGTCAAAGGAAGAGCATGTTTACTGAATCTGGTGGACTTCTTTGAAAAGCTTACTAAGGCAATGGATGATGGAAAAATGGTGCATACTGCCTACCTAGATTTGGTTAAAGCATTTGGCACAATACCTCACTCGGGTATTGTCAACAAACATATGGAAGAAAGTATAAACCTCTTTATAACACACTGGATAGCTAGCAAGCTCAGTGATAGGACCCCAGAGGTTCGAATGAGTGAGGTCACCTTCACAATGAGGATAGTCACCAGTGGAGTCCCCCAGGACTCTGTGCTTGGCCCACTTCTCTTTGGCATCTAATTATTGGATGTCAAAGCCAATGTCAAAGGCCATTAGCTGACCAGGTTTGCAATTGATTGCAAACTGGGAGCAGTCATTGAATCCCCCCAAGATGATAATACCCTTCAGTAAGGTCTAATACCGACAAATACTTGCAGTCAAAGCCATGGCTTAAAACTCAATAACAAGAAATGCATTAAAATACGTTTACCAGCCCAGGTAACTTTGTCATCAATAATACCCCTTTAAACCTTAATTTACTAGTCAGGGATCAGAAAACACACGTACAGAGTAACCTAGCCTTCGCGCAGCATGTGTTCAAGATAGTAAGAAAATCCTTCTGTGTTGCTCAATTTATAAGCAAGAGCATGACATCTAGGTCTAGAGATGACATCATAACACTGTACTCAGCCCTCATCAGTTCCATCATAGGGTATTATACCCCCCTTTGGTATGGACCTGATCGGACACATGCAGCAATTAGAACACCCACAAAAGTTCCTTACAAAAAGAATACAGGGAGTAAATACAATGTCCTATGCTGTTCACCTCAACGTCCTTTCTTTTTACTTGGTATTATTCAGATTTCTGAGAGGTAATCTTTGCTTGGCATACAAGGCATCCCTATACCTTGTTTTGATGAACTTTTTATATATCCAGAAAACAAACAGTATCAGAACTAGTAGACTAAAAGACTTAAAAGTTGCATGTGACATAAATAGTACATGTTGGAAAGACAGATATTTTTCTCTGAAAATTCCCATTCTCTGCAACAGGCTCCTCACCCATGTGAAGCAGCGTTCCTCCCTTGTACTTTTCAAGTACAACTTGGACCAATGGATGGGTAATTAGAAATCACCCTGGTCTGCCTCCTATGTCTCTGATGGGCAGAAGCAGTCAGTAAATCACCTCCCATATAAATCAAACATTTGGGTTGCACAGCTAGGCTTATAAGGGTCCTGGTGGCCGTGTGCACCTATGAAGCTATGAACTTCAAAGTTATTTTATTTCACTGTATTATCTTTACAAACTCTGTAGACATTGAAGTACCATGAATATAAATGTATATTATATAAGCATTTTACTGTAAAACTGCCAATCTACAAAGATCATGGCAGAAAATGATCCAAGGTCCAGTCCATCCACCTGGGTAACACATGAAATAAATGAATAAAAACACTTGTCTGTTTCTTACTAATACATCATAATCTTCAATCATCTGACAAATGGAAAGGCATCAAGTGGTTATTATATAGGTGAGCCTTAATTTATTGACTGGCATTAAGTCTCAGCATGTGAATGAGCACAACAATTTATTAATGAAAATCCTGTTTTTTTAACATTTGTTTACAGTAATATTTTAACAGCTACAGCAGGGTAATATGCAATAATTTACTCCCAGATGTTAGAAATGTTTTATGGTAAAATGAAAATTTATTGTCAAATTTTAATATTCAAATGTTTTCAGATTATCTTAAAGCTGACAAGCAAGACACTACAATCTATTCTGTGCAATTTGTCAACATCTGCACTCAGAGCTGAAGTACCAGATTCCAAGTCTGATGTCATATTCACAATATAGTTCATTCAGAATTGACAAGTAGTGATTTTTGCTTTCAGTCTAACAGCATAATGGATGATGAGCTTTTAAAATGCTAGCTATTTAATGTCAGCTTTAACAACCTGAAATGAGCCGGTCATAGCAGTTCAGCACTAAGGCCCTGATTCCAAATGGCTTGCTCTCAGTGTAAGTGACCACTTATACTGAGAGCAGGCTGAGGACAGGTGTCTTCAAATATAGACCTCATAGTAAGCACTTTTATAGAGAGGTCTTACACCAAGGTAAGTCCTTACACTGAGAGCAGGTCTTTTAGAATTAGGGCAGACGTTCACTGAGAGCAACTCTTTTGGAATCGGCTGCATAGAATATAGAACCTTTTATAGGAATGGTAAAGTAGAAATATTGTGAAGCTGTACAGAATTGTATTAATTAGTTATAATAAGCACCCCACACAGTGTTAACACAGGTTTGTACATATTGAATAATGCAGTCAAGGCCTGTAGGCATGTGCGGTCCTTATGCTGTATAAGTCAATTGTGATGTTTCATTATTTCAATATGCTTCAAGCTTTACAATGAATAAAGCAAAAGGAAGAAAGTACTACATTATAAATGTGAGTCTTTACTTACTTTTTCATATCTTAACATTACACTTCCCAGCTTTCCCAGCACATTTCATTCTTATTGGCTACCAGGAGGTGCAGGGGATGACAGTTATCTCTGTGGGACGTTATACCTATAGCTCTGATTAGGTAATGGCTAGTGCAGGGGGATGCAGTAGGGGTAGCATCCTCCTTAAAGTGTGATGGGCATGCTTATGCCTGTTTAAAAAATAATTAATTTTATTAGAATGTACCATAACTCAGTCATGCATAAAAAATAGTCTTGACTTTATGGTTAAAATGATAAGCAGTAAAGTCATTTGGTTTATGAATGTTTATGTGTTTTTACATGCATTTCATGTCACTGACAAATATGTGGTAATTACATATGCATAGTACTTTATCAGGCACTTCTTAATATTTATGGAAATGTCAGTGTTGGGGAGTATACTTACCTGGAGTGTATAACCGATGAGAAGATGGGGGTGGGGTTTGCTACTGCACATTTTGTTGTGAGCTTAAAGTATGTTTTCTCTAAAGGTATTTAATTATGCTCACAAAAATGTGGCAGTTATGAAGAGCATACCTATGCTGTGAGGAGGAATGAGGTGTGAATACTTGGCATACCTCAAGTGGTTCAATTTCCCTGGTGGACACTGTAGAAACAAGTTGCTGCCAGAAGGTCTGTCACACATTCTGCTGACACCATTACATTACTGAAATGAGTAGTGGTTAAGCACTGACACCTATTGCACATCCCACCCTTAGGGTGTTACTGAGAGTGTGCAGGTGGTAAAAAAAAACTACCTCAATAGAAGTATGATGGTGCCCTGGGACAACCTGATCTCTGAACTGGCCAAGAAGTTTGGTCAGAGAGTTGAAGACAAAAAACCTGCTGTAGAAAATCACTTGCTATGGATAGAAAAGCACATGCAAAGTGCTTCAGTTTTAACAACACATATTTATTTATCCTTTGTTGATCAAGTTAGTCTGACTAGGCCATTAACCTCTTTTCAGGGGAGACCCAAGGCTGTATTTATACAACAATACTACTAGGGGAAATTTGGCCAGAGCATCGGCCAGCTTCATCTACTCCCTTTGATTGATGCCAGTGGAATGTTTGCATCCACCTGAGCTATCACCCACTGCTGGGTTTAAATCTCATACAAAGGATGAGATACTCAGGAGTGCAGCACCCCCTCCCCATGCTGCACTGTTTTCTTAGCAATCAATCTACTTGATGTGACAATAGAGCCCACAGCTTTCTACACCAAAGGTAAGTGTACTACCATTTGCACCACTGGCACTGATGTGTCCACCCTGGAAAATAAAATTTACTCCAGGGTTTGTTGGGAGTCTTTTCTTTGAGCAAATACACTACTGGCATTCATTTCTGAATGCTGCTACTACACTACTACTCCACTGCCATCTGCTGATTGTGCCCTCTAGCACCCTGCATCCAGGGCAGCTGGGCCCTTCACCAAAAGCCTAGTTACATGTCTGCAACAGATAATAGTAGGTAACCAATAAAGAAAACAACTGTATACATGGCTGCAGCTCACGCAGGTTGCTTCATGAAGCAACTGAATTAATTACTATGGCAGTCATAGGTAGCCAAGGTTATACCAAAGCAGCAAAGAATCAGATTGCAAGTGGCCATGCTGTTGTAGATTTTGTGAGTGGCTTCAACTCTTCAGAAGTATCATTAGCACAAACCACAAAGTATGCCATGAGTAACTAAAGTATGGCTGTAAGTTAAGCAGGATGGGATATCAGACAGCCCAGGCTGCAAGAGACTGACATATGTTAAAGGTTTATGTAAACAAAACCATCTTTACAAAGTTGTTTAAAAAATAATCAAAGGTAGGAGTATGTCTTATAAAAATAAAATAAATTACCATTCATTTTGTAATACTTTCAGTGAAAACAATATACATAAGGAATGTCTGTCAATTAATCAACAGCAGATTGCCTGAAAGATGGCTGCATGAAGAGAAATTGTTAAAAACAGTTTTAGCAACAGTGGAGTTTTCCTTTTTCTCAAACTTTGAAATAGGTCTATTTAAGTTCAGGGTAGTTGTTCACCCTGGAAAATAAAATTTACTCCTAGGTTTGCAGGAAGTGCTTTCTGTGAGATTTTGTCATTGAGCCAACATTTAAGGCACTTGCTCTTAACTGAGTACTGAATACATAAAGAGGCTATTCTTAAAAAAATGCAATTTCTAATATGATGTCTACCATCTGACCATTTGTTATATTTAAACACTTCAAATTATTACTGAGTGTAGACAACTCTAAAACATAAAAACATAACATTATATAATTTGACTCTCCCCTCAGCCTATCATTTTTTTAATTACATGAAACAGAAGAAAACATTAGGGAAACCCACTGAGACCTTACTCTTATAAAGATGAGACCCATGAACTGATTGATCGCTGCTGCTTGTGAAGTTAAAGCAGATGCAGCTAAAGAAAGTTTTTGATGCACTACCTCTTCTAATAAGCCAGCTAAAAGAAACTCCAGACTTAAAACTCTTTTTCCTAGGTTACAACAATTTGTTCAATATTAGGTTTGAGGTAACAGTCATGAAATCAAAATCAGGGTGCGTGGCCAAGATGGGCACAGAGTAGCAGCAGAATTCAATATCTCCACTAAAGAAATCTTATCTACACTGAAATTTTGTCTTCTATTTAAATATTTCAAACTTTTTTTGTCTAAACATATAATACTCAACATTATCTACAACAATATCTAAAAAAATAAAAGGAAGGCAGATATTTCAGTCAAAAATATACTTGTAAAACTACTTCTCATCAGAAGAAGAACTTCAACATGAGCTTCACAAAGACCAGCAGTCAAGAATCCAGTCTCAAAAGAGAACATCAAACTCTCATAACAAACATCCAGGATCTAACTACAAAGATTGATAAAATAGACAACAAAATAGACAACTTCAAAGAAAAAACTACTAAACAAATGGATCTACTTCATGAGGACTTAAAACAACAAAAAATCCAAATAACAGACATAGAGGAAGCACTAAATATTATGGATGGCAGAATAATAGAAAATTAAAATAATGTAGAGTTTTTACTTAAGCAAAACACTATGCTACAAAATAAACTTGATCTTGAAAACAGATCTTGTCAAAACAACTTAAGGATATTTGGATTACCCGAGAATATAGAAGGAAATAACATGACAAGTTTTCTTACTTCATGGCTACGAAAAACTCTAGATCTTCCAGAAGTTATGTCATTTGGCATAGAAAGGGCTCACCGGTCACTAGCTGTTATTAATATCATCAATAAAAAACAACCTAGATCTGTTATTGTCAAATTTATTTCTTCATCTGACAAAGAATTAGTTTTAAAAACTGCATGGACCAAGTCTCCAATAAAATTCAATGACACAATAATAAGTTTTGACAATGACTATTCATCCATGGTAATAGCCAAAAGGAAAATATTCTTACCTCTAATAAAAGAACTGAAGAAAGCACAATTGAAGACTCACCTTCTGTTTCCTGCAAAGCTTAAGATTTTCATCCCAGAGGGACCAAAGTTATTTGAGGATTTAGACTCTGCTCTGACATTTGTTAAAATTCATACGATCCTAGAAAAAATAGAAGAAATGGAATGGGCAAATCCTTCTCTGAAAAGAATGGCATCTAACTCGACCTGGAAAACTACGGAGAAACAAAAAAAAAAAAAAACTAAAAAGCAAATGAACTAAAGCATGATATATTTTTACATCTTGTTATACCTGTGCATACTGTATCATTAAGTAAGCCTTTTACTGTTGCGCTTTCTCTGCAAGGTAAGCTTTTCTTATCATCATAAAATGAAATATTTATACAGCTACCTATATCCCATACGTTTAGTTTAATTATTATAACTGTAGTTATATAATACCCTCTCCTCCATAACTGTAATGTTATCAAATAGTCATTCTTAGATGCTACATATTATAATAAAACAGTAATACTGACATAACATAACTTATCCCTTAAATATAAACATTCTAGAAATAATATATAAAAAGTATATTGATTCTATATTATCATAGATATAAGCACAACTCCCTATATAAGTAAAATGGACTAAAAAAGTTTTGATTTAGAAGTTATACATTCAATTTATGTATATATATCTCCCATACTCTTTACTGGGTACTAGCAATCCCTATAGAGGTTTATAAATAGATATTTAAATAATATTCAGCTTTGATATAACATGTCTTTAAATAACTTTCTGGTATTATATGTCTTTAATAACTTTCTAACTTGATGTGGTATATGTTTGGAGAGGAAAGGGGATAATATCACTGAGTTTCACTGAGTTTTTTTTTTAAACACTCACTTTTTATAAGAATGCTTTATATGAAATAGGAGAAAGGGTGGGAAGAGGAAATTATAAAAGAAGAGAAATAACAAATGGAAATGTTTTTTTCAATGATTTTGATGTGATACAGTACTTTATGTCTTCTGTGTGAATGTCTTCAGTCTGTAATATACTTGTGCTGGTTGTGAGAAACCCTGAAAGCCATTCCCTCATAAGCTACTATTCAAAAAGGAAAAAAGATGATGTAACCTGTTTTTGGTAGTTTTCCCACTGATTTTCATCAGCGACAACTTTATGAATATAAAGCTTCTTACACTGGTAACTCACAAGCTTTAACAAGCTCGAACAACTCAGAAACAGCTTGAAAATCTCTTTAGATGCATTGTTCCTCATTAGAACAATGTGATGTCCATTGATGGTGTCAGTGCAATGAGACGAACCAAACCAGGAAGCTTGCAGCTTATCGTCGGGGAAACAGCTTTTAACTTCAAATCATTTATGACACTACAAAACTGCTGTAAACCATCAAAATAGAGGTCAATCGACTAGAATTACAACATATGGACAAAAGAAATGCAAACTATGACTTTTTGATGCATTTCTTAAAAATAAAAAGTAAGTTAATTTGATTATATCTTTAGCTTAACTGACTGCATACCTAGGCATGAGTGATGTTTAATACTGCAGTGAATGTTTAAGTTTGTGGCAGGTTATGAAAAAAAGTATAGCTTTAATGTCAATTTGGGCTATAGAAAATTGCTTGCTAGCCTTAAGCTTTAATTATCTGCAATGACAGAAAGCTTCACATGTAGCTATACAAAACTAATGTTTCACAACCTGAGATTGATTACTCAACCAAAGTAAAACTCAGTTACATCTAATGACACTTTCTGTATGTGTTAGAAAGCATACATTCTAATTATTTTGTGAATATTTACTTGAAAGATATTCTAAACTGATGTATGCAGTTGGGTCTATATTAGATGCACGAAAGTTCATCTTAGCGAATGCTCACATGAACGAATATCCAGATACTTGAAAATGCAATTGTGGGGGGCTATGCCACCCCCACACCCCCCAAATATATATTTCAACTCCAAGATTGCACTACATTGAGGAAAGGGCAAATATTCCCATCTTCACTGTACTGCGATCTCGCAATTGCGGTTTCGAGTTCTGCAATATTCGCTCATGTGAGCGTTCGCTAAGATGAACTTTCGTTCATCTAATATAGACCCATGCAGTTTATTGTAGGCATTGTGAACATGTTGCACTTCAAGATATGTTAAAGCATTATACAGGCTAAATGATGCTACATGATAGATGCTATAAGATTTAAACTATTATCTCATTGCAAACTCAATTGTCATTACCTTTGCAGACAAATGGCAAAGATTTCACAATCATCATAGTCAAAAGGGTTTTTTTTGTGTGTGTTTCTCTCTCATACATTGAAGGTGATTGTTTCATCGAGATGTACAGGAAGGCTGTATTTGATATTTTAAATTAGTAAAGTTTAAAAAAACAACTTATTTTAGAACATATCAAGCTTTACTAGTAGAAGGCAACAAAAATGGAACGTAATGATAATAGACAACAGTTATTATCATATTGTAAAATTCTGTTTAGCGTGGTTATAGAGAAGTTGATAACAATGTCGGTCTTACATTGTTCCTGTGGGAACAACTTGAAAATGTTGGTTATATTGAAAGCCTTCTTTAACGTTCAGTTAGATTTAATACATACTACATACCTTATTTTCAAGATTGAATAGCTAAATCAGATGAGTTATACTAAATCAAACATATTATATTACAAGAAGTAATAATATCTAGTTTATCTAGTTTTAATTACTTAATATATACAAAAAGTTGTTGCTATATTCTGT
Source organism: Protopterus annectens (assembly GCF_019279795.1). Taxonomy (NCBI): domain Eukaryota; kingdom Metazoa; phylum Chordata; order Ceratodontiformes; family Protopteridae; genus Protopterus; species Protopterus annectens. The sequence continues at coordinate 81,108,542 of NC_056730.1, read as the reverse complement.
TGCTACTGTCTAAGGGTTTGATCCAAGTGATTGATGTCGCTGGGACAAGGAGTTTATAACTCCAGACAGAGAGTTACAATATTTTTATATAAATTACAATATACAACTAATTTTATAAAAACGTTTTACCTGACATCCATTATAATAGATTTACATAAGAACATAAGGTTCATAAGTTCATAAGCTACAATAGTTGCAACATACATATTACTCACTATGAAATATGGACTAAGGTTTGTAGATTAAACAATTTTCATTCAAGAGAGGGATATATAAAATACATACATGATATAGATAAGATACAAATGATAGTAATACAGTTAATAATATAAAATGGCCACATTGAAAGGCATATCAATCAAAATAAATGGTCTGAATAACCCAATCAAAAGAGGGAGTCTGTTTAAATATCTAGCCTTACACAAACTCAGCATGATTTTATTACAAGATAATATTACATTTCTGAACACAAATAGTCATTGCAAGTTCAGAACATTTAAAAAAGAAAAGGGGTGTAGCAATACTTTGGAATAAATCACTTCCTTTACCTTGAATAATTAAGTCATACCAAGAGGACAAAGGAATGCTTTGTCTAGTTATAGTTGAAATAAATAGAAAGCTTTATACATTAGTTAACAACTATTGGTTACCCAGCATAGGAACTAATACTATTAAACAATATTTAAATCAAATAGTCTCTCAGTCTGAAGGAAACATCATCACGGTAGGGGATTTTAATTGTATTTTAGATGAAAAAGACTCAGTACCATAGGGAAAAGAAAGATAATGCCACAGGCTAAACAGTTGATAAAATTCATGGACTCTTACCAAGTAAAAGATATTCATGATTATACAGAACAGAGCTCATTACAATACACATTACATTCCAACAGATACAAAACATATTCCAGAATAGACCGGATATTACTCTCTGCACAAACAATAAACGATTTAACAAACAGTAAAATCTTATCTTGTCAATTTCCGATCATAATTCAATTATGTTTGAGCATAACATCAATAGTACACCTAATGTAGAAATAAAAAGAATTCCTGCATATCTTGCACAATTAAGAGATTTTCAAATGTTCTTAAAAGAAGAAATACAAACTTTTACAAGTATAAATTCAGCATCTAACACTTTAGACATATACACATGGGATGCTTTGAAAGCTTATTTATATGGACATATTAACAAATGGTATTATAACAAAAGGAAGTCTTGGGACAATGATTTAAAAATAATACAAGATAAACTAGATAAGTTACATCTTAAAAATAAAGATAAGCTTACATCTAAAAACATTAGAGATGAAACAGAAAAAAATGAATGAGGAATATAGAGTTATACTTCATCACAAGACTGTGATCTCCTTATATACAAATGTCTTGCTTATTCATTAAACCCTAAACATTTAACTAATCTTAAGAACAAAGCTAAAAGAATAAATAACATAATCATATTAAAGAGATATACTCTTTGAGGAAGAAGAAGGAGGTATATAGTATTCAATATATAATAGATGAATTTAGAGACCACTTTCACAGAACCAATCAAACCACACATAGCATAGAATCTAAAGATAAGATAAAATAATTTATTAATAAAAATCTCTATAACAAACTCAACAAGCAACAGGCAGAAGTCATAGATAAACAAATCTCCCTAGCAGATATACATACCCAAATTAACAAACTTAAACAAAATAAAGCAATAGGAAATGGCAGAATTATACCCAAGTTATATAAACTTATGCCTAAAATTTATATCTCTTTACTCCACAAAGTTTACAATACAGTTCAGAATGACATCAGAATGCCTCCTTCTTGAAAATACACATTTATATCGCCTATTCTAAAACCTAATGAAGACCCTAAACTTTGTTCCTCATATAGACCCATCTCACTATTGAATGTAGATTATAAAATGTTCATGAATATATATACTGAATTATTAAAGAAATTCTTGCCAAATTTAATAGATGATGACCAGACAGGCTTTGTAATTAATAGAAGTTATTATGATAACATCAAATGAACTCTAGCCTTAATTGATTATTCCCAGAGAAAGAAGAACGATTTGACATTAATATGCTTAGACATAAATTCAGCATTCGACTCAGTAGATTGGAACTATTTGTTCATATTACTAGAATGAGATACGCGGTGGTACAGCGGTAGCATTGTTGCCTCACAGCAAGAGGTTCTCCTGTTTGATTCTTGGCTGGAGTGCCTTCTGTGTGGAGTCTGCATGTCCTTCCCGTGGTCAAGTGGTCTCCGAAAGACGTGTGAATGGGCGTGCTTTCGCTGAAGATTGGGCGTTGGGCTGGCAACTTGGCAACCATAAAAATTGACTGCCTATCATTAGTGGACCGGAGTTCTGCTGTGGTGATCCCTAACTGGGAAAAGCCGAAAAGACAAACAAACTAGAATGTCTACATTTCTCCAAAAGTTTTATTGATTTACTAAAACATCTATATAAAGGAGTCCTAGCATATATTAAAATAGGATCATACATTTCAACCAAAATACCTGTCATAAAAGGAACTAAGCAAGGATGCCCTCTCTCATCTCTATTATTCACCCTAATTATGGAGCCATGACCCAATGATATAAGAAAAAATAAAACTATAGAAGGACTAGAGATAATGAGGAATTAACTTCTATAGTCCAATTATTTGCACACAATGTGCTTATTACTACAAAGGGAAATGATTCCTCACTAACAACATTATTTGATTCCATTAATATATTTTAAAGGATGTCTGGATTGTCATTTAATGATGACAAAACCAAAATCTTACCTATATATACAAACAAAAATAAAAGAACTATTGATAATAGTAAATATAAATCGAATACAGATCAGATTACCTACTTATGTATCATTCTTGCTAAAGACATAAAATCAATAACACAATTAAATTACAATAGATGTTATTTAAACATTAAAACTCTTATTACTGAAATGGAGCTTGATTTTTATTCACTACAGAAGAAAGACTAACAATCATAAAAATGATAATTCCACCTAAGATCCTATATATTATCCAATCTATCTTAATACTTCCTACCAAAAAATTTACTAATAAGCTAATTTCTTTGATACTATAATTCTTTTGGTCTCCCAAAAAAACTGAGAATAGATCTTAAACAACATCTAAACAGTTGGAGCAAAGGGGGGATAGTATTTCTAGATCTGAACGTATATTCAAATTCTTCTGTTAGAACAATTGTACAACTTTTAGATACTTCATACTCAGCTAAATGGAAGGTTTATTGGGAAGCAATGGCTATGCAACTAATAATGAGTCCTCTAACTAACAAGCTAGAAACAATAAACAATCCAATGCTATGGATACTAAAAGATTATTTTACTATGCATATAACACACAAGCACACAACCAGCTACATTTGCAATATTCTAACAAACTTCAGAGACTTCATATATAAACACCTTAGATATAAAGAATGTTTTTTTTCTACTATTCCCTATAGCATTTACTCAAGAATCTTTGTTAACATCAGACTTGAATAAAATCACTTTATTTAAACAAAATGAACTTTGAACAGAATTGATTTTTGTTTCAATTAATTTTAGAGAGTAAAGATAAAAGTGTATATCAGATAATACAGGAAGCTCAGTTGGATAAATCCTTATGGCTAGATATACAAACCCTCAGATTATTTATAGACAATAAAATATATTTGATCTCACCAACAACCAAACATGATATGGTGTACTACTAAATTACTTTCAGTCAATCTTGCAGCATAAGCAAACTTTTTCAGATAAAATTTCTTTTATATTCAGAATCCTAAGAGAGGAAATGAATAGCTGCCCAGAAAGCTATTGGAAGGACTTCTACACAATTAATAATGAACTTCTCTGTGAACAAGACAAAAATAAACATATTAGAATCGGCAGAGAAAACAACTCTGTCACTTAAATGGAAATTATACACATGGAGATCTATGCACAGATCCTTTTATACTCCTCAACTAATGAATAAAATCAACAGAAAAAAGAACATTTGTAACAAACGCAAGTCAGACATAAATATAGACTGGTCTCTAATGTTCTATGATCACCCTGCTATAAGAGTAATTTTGGGGAATGTTAATGAACTATTACAGGCACTATTCACAGATAATTTCATGCTTAATACGTCTCTGGTGCTTTTTATTACACCCATATCACTCAGTGTTAAAAAAATAAAATATCCTTTAATTTGGGAAATACTTGCTAAGGCTAGAAAGAACATTACAAAAAAATGGATATCTCAATCCCCACCTCCTTTCATTGAATTGAAGAATTTGTCATTTACAACTTAAAACTATAATATCTAGAACAAGTAGAAAGACTTATGCATATCATATGTGGGTAAATTTATACAATTTGTTGAAAAAAGATTAACTATTATAATGAATAACTTCAGTTTCTTTTATTTTTTTTCTATTATTTATTTATTTATTTACATTTGTTGACTGGGAGTGTCCAACTGGACAGCAGAGGCCTGGGGAGAAAAGCTCCACAGTTAAAATACACAGACAGTAATCACATTGGATTTACATAGCAATTACCAATTTGATTAACATAGCAATTAACAATTACAAACATAGTTACAGATGAAGAACATAGTACATCAGTGGACAACTAGAATCTTTATCATCTGCAAAGTACATAACATACATTAACAACTGTTACAATAAGAAGTTCCTGCTGTATAATAAGTAGTAGGCTTATGAGCATCCAAGCTTGCTATAATTAAGGTAGTTAGTGGGGTGGAAAGAAAGGTAGTGGGTGGATGGGGTGGGTGATATTAGAGTGGAAGTTGCAAGGGCATAGCCAGCATGTTTTTAGGTGCGCTTTTAGTAAAGTTTTGAAGTGGGTGCATGATGGTGTGGAGGTAATTGTGGGTGGGAGGGAGTTCCATAATTTGACTATGGTGTAAGAGAATAGCGCTTTACCAGCAGAGTTATTGGCTTTAGTGATCTGCAAGTGATTTTTGTTGCTGGATCTTAGTGGTCTGGTGGTGCGATAGAGTTGGAGTAGATTCTGGAGGGATGGGACATTTAGTGGATGGTTTACTAGTTTGTGGGCGAGTGTGAGTTGATACCATTGAAGGAGGTGAGGGAGTTCAAGCCAGCCCAGTTCAGCAAGTGAGAGACAGTGGTGACTACGGTAGGATGCCCCTGTGGCAAATTTGGCGATTTTGTTGTAGCAGGTCTCTAGCTTGTTTAGATTACATTGCCTTAGGTTGATATATATTGGAGAGGCATAAAGTAGGGTGGAGATAAGGTGGGAATTTGCTACTGAAATCTTTGCTGCTTTGGTGAGAAGTTGCTTATTTCTGTATAACGCTCCTAGTTTTTTGTGGACTTTTTTATGGTCATGGATGTCTCTGTAAATACTTCAGTTATTTTGCTTTATCAGTTATTATATATAGTTATTGAGTTTTTATATGTTATAACCTCTGAAATTACAACTTTTCTGTGAAATGTATGCAAATGTTTATAAATCTGTTTTATCTAAAATCAATAAAAATTGTTTTAAAAAAAAAAAAAGAGATCAAAATCAAACAATGCACAAATCTTATTCACAAATAGCTCTTGGTACACAGGCTACTGTCTTTAATAACCACAACTTCAGATGTACTATAAACCTAACCCGGCAGTAGTATACATATCTCCATTGAAGAAAATCATTTCAAAACTCAGTACAAGATCTTCTTAAGACAATGAGCCCACACAAAAATCTTGTAATTTTTACAATCTTCTACATTAACATTTAGATCCCCATTAAAAACAATACCAGAGAGTTTCTAGTAAACTTCAGCCTCTTAAACATGTTAAATATACTTACTAATCCAAACCTTATGACAAGCAGTCACACCCTCTTGGACCTTATTATAATTAATGATCTAAAACTGTACAGCACTCCTTAATAGTCCCCCTCTGTTAGTAACCACTGCCCTAAGTGACTCATACCTCACCACAAATCTAGTGAACAACGATTTACTTAAGTCCCTCTCCGATCTAAATTCCAAGACAAATTCTCCAAACTGAAATGCACCCTAGAGTACATTGAATTGATAGCCACTGTGCTAAACCTATAAAGCAAGCCCTCATCCATAGTTACTCATCTACTTATGCTTAATACCAACAATTGACTTACCCCTGATCTAAAAGCCTTTCAAACCCATGGAGAAATTCTGGGAGTTTTGGAGATAATCTCATAAAATTTAGCTCAGGATATATTTGCTTTTCTTCAAACTTGACTAAAATAAATCTTCCATTACAAAACACATTTTATGTGCTTATAATCTATTAATCTATCGAAATACAAGAAATTATACAAAAATAAGTATTCTAAATGGCCAGTACACTAACCATATTTCAGAAAACCAGATATAGTAGTCCAGGAAACAAAGACAAAAATGGCTTTTATCACTGAAATTGCTACATTCAGTGATTACATGTACAGAGAGACATGAAGTCCCAGATTCATGAATTGCTGCACTAAATGCAGCTATCGTGTATATGGCACAGAGAGCTGCACACAGGATAGTGTGCTACTTAGTGTTCGTTAACCAGCACCAAACAAGGAAAAAACACAGAATATGCTAATGTCAGCATATATAACCAAGTTACATGCTAATTAACTAATCCAACATGGCAGCGCTATTCAGGAACCTATAAAGCAATCATGTAAACAGTGCAGTCATTTGCCCTGAAATTCAAATCTCTTTGGCTTACAGCCACGATTACACTTAGAAAAAAAAGCATGTTAGCAGTCACTGCTGTCATCATTAACCTGTATGTGCAACAGGCTACTGCTACTGCTGCCAGACCAGGGTCACGAAAAAGAATGTTTAGACCCCATTTGACTTATCATGGACTGCATGACACAAAGACTGTAGAGAGACACTGGGTGAGCAGGGAAACACTAGAATAAATATGCATCCTGTGCTGCCTTCACCTGAGGCCCCAGAGCAATTGTGGAGAACCCCACCCAAGTGGAAACAAAGGTATGTGTAGCTCTATGCATACTACCAACAGATACTTACCAAAGACCCACAGGAGATATATTAGGGGTGTTACAGGCTTCAGCTTCCAGAATATCACATCAGGTTGTAAATGCAATGCTACAACATGTAAAGCAGTATATCTGTTTCCCTAGCTCCCCACATGGGAGACCAAGAACTATGCAGGAATTTTATGTAATAGCACACTTCCCTGAAGCTTTGGGAGCTACCAACCTCTGCTAAAATACTCATAGTCTGGTCCTTGTTGAAGGTGTTTCATGTGAATGATGTAACATCATTCTCAAGAAACAGCTTCAACAAGGACAACTAGGGGCAAAATCACAGTTCCCAGTACCACAGGCAAGGCCTGCAGACCTAGCAAATACAGATGAGGAGTCTGAGTGGGAAACACCAATGACAGATGCTGCTTGCAGACATAGGTGTGTAAAATATTCTATGGCTTTGGCTAAGAGGCAAATAATAACACACAATGAATATGTAAATGAAAGAAAGCCTTTATTAGAAAGGCTCACCCAGACTCTGCTACACTTTGCTGTGAAGGAAAGGTTACATTGCTTTTTATTTGTTATATTTTGTATTAGTTTATTGCATTTTTATATTTTGAATACTGTGATTTGTTTTCTTTACCTTGTGTTTCACTTGCATTCTGCTTTTAACTGCATATTAAAACTTCAAAAGAGAACACAGCTCTGTCTCTTCTGAATAAGGCAGAAATGTTTTCCCACTCACCCACCCTGTTACTATTCTGTTCTTAAATACCACTGTCTTTTTAGTTGCCAGCCTCTTATGTTAATTTGACCATATATCTCATTTCCTCTCTGCTTTCACTGGCTTGTGTGAGTAAGCAGAAAATTATCATTTTGTGAAATCACTCCCCTTCAACTATTTAAATTTATTGCCATCCTACTGTATTCCATAGTACCAGAATACAAAAGTGATCACCCCCCTTTCAGTCTATCTTGCTGTTTTAAAAATAGTGACTCTCCACTAAAACTTAACTTTTTAGACAGGTAAAACTTAAGTTACCTACTTTCACATCTAACTTCTCTAGTGCACACTGCAGTGTTTAGGATAAACCATTTTTTTTTCATCTTACTTTTAAGCATCTCTGTGACTAGCACTTGCTCTAATACCTGCTGGAAAGCACTAGGAAGCCTTAAACTGATACAAGCACTCAACTCTCCTTATTAATAAGGATAAATTATTTATAATTAATTAAGGCGAAATTAATCATAGGCACTAAACAGCCTATAATTGCAAAGTACCTTGCTAAGGGAAGGGAAAACAGCTCCTGTACTTTTCAAAAAAAGCACCAAACCAGGCATGTCCAAGGGTCAGCTTCCGGTGATTTCTCCTGTCCACCTGGTAAATCTGGGCATAGAGGGGCAATGCAGCAATTGCCTCATGTACACAGACAACCCTCTCCTCCTACCACCCAACACTACAACCTGTGAGAGATGCACTTACATAGCCAAACTGGAAGCAAAGCTCTCTCCACCCAAGATTGTGCTAGACAATAAAGAGGAGAAGGTTAACACCAGCACTAGACCTCAAGCAACACATAGCCCTGCTAAACTCACACCACCAACACCCACTTATAGCAACACTAAATCCATATATGTGGAGGCCCTTAACTATAAACCTGCCCAAGCAACAAGGACTTCTGAAGCTGAAACGCAAACAAACACCAATCACAACCAAAGTGTCACATAGCTCACAACACCAGTGTGCCACCCAGCAACAGCCCCTAAGGCAAGACAACGTACCTAACACTTTAGTCATAGGTGACTCTATAGTCAGGCACACTGATGTTCCACTCACTAGGCTGAACAAGGAGAAAATTACAGTCAGTTGCCTGTCGGGTGCCAGGATCCACCACATAATACATGCACTCAATTCACTCCACAACAAGTACAAATATGAATCTGTCACTGTCCATGTTGGAGTGAATGACATGAGATGTACCTCCCTGGACTACATGAAAACAGACATGGAAGAACTCTCAGATCATGTGGACCAGGCAGGTATGACCCTAGCCATGAGTAGCATCCTGTCTTCACCCAGAATGATATCACAATATAAGGACAAAATGATTGACTTCAACAATTGGCTAAGCTTCTGGTGTCATTATAAGGGATCCAGTATCTGTCTGCCTGGGACAACATGATAAACAGACCATGATGCTTTGCCAGAGATGGTCTGCACCTGCAGCCCCTGGGATTCAGGTTACTGACTAAGACTGTTACCACCCCAATAGTGCCTTTTTTAGGCAAAGTTCAAAGGACAAAACCACCACAGTAACAGGTACAAGCATGCAAAATATGAAGGTAATGCTACTCAATGCTAGAAGTCTAAACCTCAAAATTCACACTCTCGAGGCACTCCTAAGAATGGAGAACATTGATATCTGTGCAGTAACTGAGACCTGGTTCAAGGCTGCAGAGAGCACCCCTGCGATACCAGGCTACAACTCTTACCACACTTTTCAGCCACTAAACCAGGATCGAAATACTAAAGGTGGAGGAGTGTCCATATTCACCAAGAATATTCACACCACCAGGCTAGCTGCCCAACACAATGCATCTGAAATTCTCCAGGTGCAACTAACACTAGGCAAGACTGCAATCTAAATTGTAGCTTGCTACAGATCCCCCACCATGCCCCAAGATTCTCACTACACCTTTCTAAACATACTGGAAAATATTAAGATACAACCAAACACCCTAATACTGTGTGACTTCAACTACCCTGCCATTAACTGGGAAAACTAATCATGTACCAACACCTTTGCCCAACAGTTCTTGGAATTCATAAATTCCAACACCCTGGATCAACTAATCCATAGTCCCACCAGGGGCTCCAATATCCTAAACTTGGTAATTACCAACATGGGAAATCGATGCTCCACACCTATGGTCACCCCCTCATTGGTCAGGTCAGACCATAAGCTAATCACCCTAAACATTCACATACCACCAAGGAAACCTCCATAAAAATCTTCTCCAAAGCCAACTTCATGCTACTCAAGTCAGAAGTGACAAACTTCATGACACCCATGCAGACAGGAACTGAAAGTTCGACTGCTGCGTCCTACACTAAGGCACTCTAAGAGCACATCCACTCATGCATGAATCGTGCCATCCCAAATAGAACCAAGATGCTCTCTTCCAAAAAAAGGAAGTCAATCTGGTGGTGCCCTGCCATAAACAAACTTTACAACAAAAGGAAGAAGCTGTTGCAGAAAAGAGGAAAATCCCATGATGCAAAAAATTCCCTTGCCAACCTCAGTAAGAAGCTGAGATCCCTCGTAAAATTCTCCAAAGCTAGTTATGAAAATAAAATTGTCTAAGATTCCAAAGACAACCACAATGCATTCTATAACTATGTCAAGAATCTAAATGGCAATGCTCAAAAATGCTCTGAACTACAACAGAATGGCATCAAATATACTGATCTCAAGGATATTGCCAATATCCTGGCAGATTGATTCAGTGCCAGCTTCACTCCTCTCTCACCCCCTAAATGGCCCATCTCAATACCAGAAGATTGCCACATTCCAGTAATAATGGCCACACAGGTAAAAAACACACTAACCAAAGCTAAGAATACAGCATTCATGGGACCAGATGACATCCCATGCTGTGTACTACATGAATTACAAAATGAACTGGCACCTCACCTAAGTGTCATGTTTAATCATACCCTCACCTCAGGATTTTTGCCCACTGAGTGGCGCACAGCTACAGTTATCCCACTCCACAAGGGGGGATCCACATTGGATCCTGGGAACTACTGCCCCATCAGTTTGACGAGCCTGATCTGCAAGGCCATGGAATGTATCATGGAACTTATAAACAAAGATATTGGCAACCTTCAAACACTGGACCCCATGCAGTTTGGGTTCGTGAAGGGCCGATCTTGTCTCCTGAACCTGATTGACTTCTTTGAATCAGTCTCCAGAGCCGAGGATGAGAGTAAGGCAGTCCACACAGCCTATCTGGACCTCACCAAGACCATTGACACCATCCCCCACTCTGGAATCATAGATAAACTTACTAAGGTGGGCATTAATCTCTACATCACTCGATGGGTTACCAACTGGCTTACTGACAGAACCCACACTGTAAAAGTAGCTGACTCCAAATCCAGCTCCAGACAAGTGACAAGTGGAGTACCCCAATGTTTAGTCCCGGGACAGGTCTTGTTTGGCATCTACTTCTCTGAAGTACAGGCCAACACTAAGGGATTCTGGCTAACAAAGTTCGCAGATGACTGCAAACTGGGAGCCATTATTGAATCCCCAAATGATTTGGATACTCTACAAAAAGGCCTTACAGAAACAGATGCTTGGTGCCATAGCCATGGGCTCAAGCTCAATGCCAAGAAATGTGTAGTCTTCCCCTTTGGGAAAAAAACATGTACCCATGGATTACCACATAGGTGGCAGTACACTAAATACTGAAAGTGTGATAAGAGACTTAGGGACACAGGTGGACAGGGGTCTCACCTTCAATAACCACATCGCCACAACAGTCAGGAAATCTGTTTATGGGGCATACCTCATTGCTAAGGGCTTTTCATCCATAAAAAAGGAGGTCATTGTCCCACTGTACTCATCCCTCATTAGGCCCATTATAGAATACAACACCCCATTTGTTATGTACCTCTCAAGACATCTGCAACATCTGGAAAGGCCGCAGAAATACCTCACTAAATGAATCACAGGCCTAAAGCAGATGCCCTATGCTGACCACCTTAAAAAAACTCCAGCTATACTCTGTCGCATATCGTCTACTCAGAGGCGATCTCAGCTTAACATACAAGGCTATGTCAAACCCAGAGCTGTTGGACATACTATACTTAAAGAAATCTCAATCCCTCAGAGCCACATGCTCCAGGGATCTAAACCTTGTCATCACAATAAACAAAACATGCTAGAGGGATAGGTTCCTGACCCAGAGACTCCCCAGACTCTGGAATAGACTGCCCATACATGTCAAGCAGAGTGCCTACTTGGCCCTCTTCAAAAGGAACCTTGACGATTAGATGGGAGAAAGGAAATTCACCCCAGGGATCATGTCAGTCGCCCTGCTAGACAGGGGTCTAGAGAAGTAAGTAGTGTGGGAAGAAATAGCCAGGTAATTGTTTTGCATAGGCTTGTATAGGCCCTAGGGCCGATAGCCTAGTACCAACCTATGAAGCAATGAACCTATGAATAAGAGCCTTACTGCATCTGAAATAGGGGCAGGAAATGTTGGAGGCTCAACCTTTGTGTCTAACTGATCATCAGCACCCCCAGACTGCACCTCTCAATGATAACCATCATCATAAGAGGCTACAGATACTCTGACATCAGGTGTTAGGAGTTCCAAAGTACCACTGGCAGGATTACCTATGATAACAAGTAAGCACCACAAAAAAAGAGAAATAGAATAAACAATGATCTATCCTATGTTACGTGAAATGTATATTAAAAATTATCAGATGCTAACATAATGAAAACCAGTAACGTTCTGTTGCATATACATCAACCTTTTGTACATTAATTAGAATACAGAAGGTATGCTTACCATGTGCAGGTGGCCATGCAATAACAGACCCAGATGCACATAGATATAAAAAAGGGATATGAAACACTGATGATAAGCATCATGAAGCAAATAACACAAGAAAAAGAAAATACTGTAATTGTCTTTACAGCTGCAGAATATGACACATTTTATACAAATTTTTACTGACCACTGCACTTCAACCTCCATTCCCACCTCCTACTCTGCCATCCTCGGTGTCTGTTCTATCCCACCCATGTCTTTGTCACTCATATATATATATATATATATATATATATATATATATATATATATATTTATAGGAGTGCTACAGAATCCCGAAAGACCAAAATCCTGAAGACCAAAATCTTGAAAGTTTAAAATACTGAAAACTCAAAATACTGAAAAGACACAGGATACCAACACTTACTATATGCCAGCACAAGTACATACATAACATATTACCCTTCAACTATATGCAGGGGGCAAGCCCCCCCTGCACCCCCCATGTGAGGGGATGCCCCCCCATACCCCATGCCACTTAAATATATCAACTCTGAGATTGCACTTCACTACACTAAGTGCAATCTCGGAGCTGATATATTTAAGTGGCAGGGGGTGTGGGGGGTGTAGGGATGGCTACTCCCCCCATGCTTATACTTGGAGAAGAGTAATATGGTTTGTATTTTATTTGTTTCTGTATGTACTTGTGCTGGAATATAGTAAGTGTTGGTATCCTGTGTGTTTTCAGTATTTTGAGTTTTCAGCATTTTTAACTTTCAAGATTTTGGTCTCAGGATTTTGGTCTTTCAAGATTCTGTAGCCCTCATATATATATATATATATATATATATATATATATATATATATATATATATATATATATATATATATATATATATATATATATATATATACACAAATATATGTATTTTATATATATTTATATATATATATTATATTATATATATTATGGGTACCCTTTATTTTTCATTGTGTTCATTCATTCATGTCAACATTCATATTGATGAATGGATGATTGACATTTGGAATGTCGATACTTCATGGGGAACGGCATAGAATGGAAATATTTCCATTTCCGCACTGTAGTGCGATCTCGGAGTTGGTATATTAAAGTTACGGGAGGTGTAGGGGGCAGCGCATCATTAAAGTTAGTGTTTTTTTTTGTCTGCTTGTATGTTCGACATTTCAAATGTCGATCATATGGTCTCAGTCGATCATATCAAGTAGACACATATAGATATATATATTTATATACACATGTATTTGTGTAGCTGTAATATACATATATATATATATATATATATATATATATATATATATATATATATATATATATATATTATACACATACACACAGGTCTACTCACTTCGCTGAAAACTCATTTGGAAGAATTTCATTTCACTGAGAGCAAATTGCCAAAAGTTCAAAACACAGAAAACTCATTTGACCGAAACTCATTTCACCGAAAGTTAACAATGCCCCATTTCAAAATATTACATTTTACACCATACACATGCACACTTACAACACCAATGACTAACTCTTTCTAGAACTTAAAAAAACACTTACTTATTCTCTTAACCGAAACTGGACAATATAAAAAGAAACTAGATGGGAGTTCACTCCCACCACCCCCCCAACTATATATACTAACTACAGGATCGCACTACAGTGGGGAAAAGACCATATACCTCATGAATGCCTTTCAGTACTCTACACAAATAAAATGTAGTATGTTGAAATGCAGCATTGTAAGATTTTGGTGAAATGAGTTCCAGTCAAATGAGGTTTCGGTGATTTGAACTTTCGGCGATTTGGTCTTGGTGAAATGAAATTCTACCAAATTAGTTTTCAGTGAAGTGAAATAGATCCGTATATATATATATATATATATATATATATGTATATATATTGTCTATGTCAGATGATCAACTTTTCTGAAACCCAAAAATGTATCGAACATACCATATAATCGAGTTTCCAAAAACTCAAACATAAAAAAAAAAAATCTACCTTTTTTACGATTTTGCAGGGGAGCAAGCCCTTCACACCCCCTGCAAATTATATATACCAACTCAGAGATCACACTACAGTGAGGAAAAGGTTACATTTCCCAAGCCTTACTCTACTGAAATCTCCATTTAAGAGCTTCAACTTTTCAAAAACTCAGCCTACAAAAATTACAAGCACAGTTTCACTCCATGCTGGTGATTAGGAACAAGGAAGAAAAGTAATCCTATCTCTTTTTGTGTGTGATGTGCAGTTGCTTATACTGATACAGCTGTTTTCTGTGTTACCCGTTCCATTTTGTTTGGGGTCTACTTTTAAAGCACAGACTTTCAAAAGTTCGTCGAGACCATATGATCAAAGTTTTGAAACTTTGAAGAGTCGAAAAAAAATAAATAAAAGCAATTTTTTTATGTTATAGCAGAGGGGCAAGCCCCCCTACACCCCTGCTAATTGAATATACTAACTCCACGATTGCACTACAGCGAAGAAAATGGAAATTTCCAGTTCCATCCAAATGGTGATCTCCATTTTAACAGTTCAACATTTCAAAACTTTTATCTTATGGCCTCGACCATATAAATTTGAAGTTTTGAAAGTTTTAGCTTTAAACGTAGACTCTTTTGTTTTCTGTTTTGAGAAATCTGTTTGGTCTGGTGTTTGTTTATCTAGATTTCAGATAGACAAATTACCTAGGCTTCACATTTTTTCATGTTTTTTTTTTCATTGGTTAGGTTGTTTGTCGAGTAATATGTATTACACATAGTATATTTGTAGCATTGTTTTCTCTGATAAGACTCAAGGCCTACAAAATCTACAAGCACTGTTTGACTCTCTCCTGCTGATTTAGAACAAAGAACCAAAGAATGTAATCCTATCTCTTTGTGCACCTGCTGTATAGTTGTTTAAACTGCTAGAAGTGCTTTCTGTATTAACTCTTACATTTTTTCTGTTTTTAGAAATTTGTTTGGAGTGTTGTTTTTAATGTAGGTATAGATTTATAGATTCATGGATTGTTACTAGGCTAACAACCCAGGGGGGCTTTCTAAGCCTACCCATGTTTTCCTAAAAAAATAATGATGTCCTGTATCCAAACAGGACATTGAGGTCTAGGCATTTATAAGTTATCTCTTCTCATAAGGGGCATGGGTTCCAGGCCCATTGTAAATTTTCTCTTCCCCCATCCTCCACTGGTCTAGGTTCTGCTTAAACTGGGCAATAGAAAAACTCAGTTTACATGGATGGAAAGCCTGTTTCATAGGAGAATCTGTGTCTGTGACACATATCAGTCTCTCCAGTATGCTTTGTTTAAGTTACAGACAATATTCAAGTCTCCAGACCTTGGATTTCTGGTACCGTGTGAGTTGTGAATAGTCATGACATTCATAAGTGTGGGGTTTACAGATGCCTTGTAAGCCAGGCATATTGCACCTCTCAGCAATCTATAGAAGACTGAGTTGAAGGAATGGGCTTTAAGGAGCTCTGCTTAAGGCAGGTTCATTACACTTTGCATTCGTTTTGTAAGGAACCTCTGAGTTCATTCTGGTTACTGCATATGCCTGTTCAGCTATATTTAAAGGAAGCACTGAATGCAATGATTGGTCTGATAACGGTGGTGTACAGTGAGATAATGAACTCTTTGAACCCTGATGCAATACCCTTACTTATAAGTGGCACAAAATAAAAAGACTTCCTCACCACAGTGGCCACGTGATGATCAAAGGTAAGGCTACTCTCTACGTTTGTACCTAGATCTCTATCCTTGACCACTGGGTTGACTCTTAGGGGCATATTATCAACATGGTAATTAGCTGGGATGTTTGATTTCCAAAAGGGTACAATTATTTACTTCTTAGCACTGAGTTTGAGACTTTGGCTTTGGCACTATGTGTTAGTCAGGGATAGGCTTTTTGAAGAATGCTAGTGACTGCAGAAGAGTCGATGATAACCCCCAGCTTACAATCATGTGCAAAGTTATCAGAAATAAACCTTCAGCATTTGCTTTCATTTCAGAGAAAGAGATGCCAAAAAAGAGTGGGCCCAGTACCAATCCCTGGGGGACTCCACTAATGACTAGGCTCTTGGTGGAGGTGATGTCATCTATTTTGACCATCTGGGTCCTGTCAGTGAGCCATCTGGCTATCCTGTGGCTGATAAAAGGGTGTATACCTATATAATGTCCATGTGGGGTATTGTATCAAAAGCCTTGGCTAGGTCAAGGTAAGCTGTGTGCACAATCTTACATTCATTCAGTGCTTTGGTGACCCTCTCAAAAAAGTGCACCAGATTTAATACGCATGACCTTCCCTTAACAAAGCCAAACTGTTATGGGAACAGCATTTGCAGGTTGCCTATGTACTCCTTTAGCATGTGCATAATGATTCTTTCCATGGTCTTACATATGAAGCTACTTATACTTATGGGCCTGTAGTTACCCTGATCAGTGTTTGGACCTCCTATGTGCATGGGAAATGACTGTAGCCATCTTCCATTCCTTGTGTACAAAACTTGACTTAAGGATCCAGTTGAAAATTGATTCAAGTGGACCAGAGTGGTAATGTTTCTTGCTATTTATTAAGCATCCTGTGATGTTATCAGGGTCCATCAAAGCAGTGTTTTTGGCCTTGGAAAGTCCAATGATGACCCATTCCCTAGTAATTGTTGGGGGATTGTATTGTATGGTATTTCTTTTGGACTATCCGGAGGAAGGAGCAGTGGGAGAGAAATTTGAGCTGAACCTCTCAGCCAAAAGGTTGTCAATGGCCTCTGGTTCAATGTATGTGATGCCACTTACAATAAGTTCTATGCATTGTTGCATATTTCTTATGAGGTTATGGATATAGCTGTAGAAAACTTTGTAGTTGTCCTTTGCCTGAGAAGCTATTTTTTTCTTCAAATGTATACTCTAAAGTATTAATTAACACTTTTAGCTGCCTGTTTGGATTGGTCATGAGGATTTTAGTATGCATGGCTTTGTTCCACTTATACTTGGCCAAGATTTTTTTGTTGTTGAATAACTAACTGATTGATATTGTGATTCCACTGGGGTGGCATGTCTTTTGATTTTGTCTTATTTTTAATACAAATGGGCACAGATCACTCTCTACAGTTATCAATATGACTGTACAGAGATTTTGCAAATAGCTCAGCATATGTTATGGCATTTATTGTATTTTGGGTTGCTTGGAATTTAGCCAAGGTGTCATTTAAAGAGAGAGCTTAGCCTTGAAATAGTTCCTAAAGGTTTTTGGTTTTGCTGGATAACTGGATTTAATTTTTATTTCAAGCAATACTGCCTTATGGTCAGATTTGATGAGAAATTACATTACATTGGGCGAAGAACATCAGCCCCCCCCCCCCATGTCCATGAATACAAGGTTAAGGATATTTGCAACCCTGGCAGGAGAATGGACTGATTGTTCTAGGAGGTTGGTATTAGCAAAGTTGAGGAATTACTGGGCTTGTGCATTAGAGGTGGTGGAAGATTCCTAATCTATAGAGGGGAAGTTGATATCTCCCATGAATATCATATTGGGTTGAACAATGAGGGACTCTAGTACTTTGAAATAGGTGACATGGGGTAGCTGGGACATGGAGGGGGATCCACATGTTGCAAGGATATGGGACGACACCATGTTTATGGTGAGTTGCACATGTATGATTAATATAGACTGAGATTCCTTCACCTTTAGTTCCCTCCTGTGAAAGGCATTATAACCTTGCATTGCTTGGGTACTCTCTGCAACTTTATATGATTTTCATTGGTCAGTTTGTTTCGAGTGATACTTAAATACACAATGTATATCTGTGACCTTGCCTTTTCTAATGAAACTAAAGGCCTAAGAAAACTATAGGCACTGCTTGACTCCCTGCTGATGATTTAAAACAAAGAAGATAGGAAAGTAAACATATCTCTTATTCTGTTTGATGTGTAGTTCCTTAAACTGATAGAACTGGTTTCTATGTTACCCGTTTCATTTTAATTTCTGTTTTGAGAAATCTCTTTGTCCTGCTGTGTTTGTTCTAGGTTGTAGATAGGCACATTACTTAGGCTTCATATTTCACATGTTTCATTGGTTAGTTTGTTTAATGACATATTTAAATACACAGAGTATATCTGTGACCTTGTCTTTTCTGATAAGACTCAAGGCCTACACAAACTACCAGCACCATTTGACTCCCTGCTGGTGATTTGAAACAAAGAAGCAAGGAAAGTCATCCTGTTTTTGTTTCTGATATTTATTCATAGCCGGCTTTAGGCACCAGCAAACCCTGTGGTCACTGCGGGCATCCAACCACAGCAAGTTATCTTATCCTGATATTTTGTAACATGCTTGCCAAACCAACAAAAGCTAGTACAGTATTCTTGTATACTAAATAAACTACATGGGTAATAACTCATTTATTTTTCCTTTAAAATTCAAAGATATTTCTGGTTGTAATAACATTGTTTTGTCAAGTAACAGGCAACATAATACCATTAAATATTTTACCACTGACATAGTGCCCCTGGCTTAGTTAAAGCCTGCTGTTGGACATTTTCTCCACTAAAACTAACTATGTAGCCATCTTTATGCCCCTGCTATACCCGTGACTGCAGAGGGCCTCCCTTAATCATCCTTGGCTCTGTGGGGGTTCCACAAAAGCTGCTGCTGGTTGTGGAAAAATGAGGAAATGTATTTATTTACTAATTAGGCTTCTTAACCTGAACAGGGCTGTGATATGACTCTGTTAGGATAAAGATGATAATGAACATGAGCAAGGTAAGCACTAGAGAGATAAGCAGCTTAGAGTGACTTATCTCAGTGCAAATTTTGGATTTTAAGAAGAGCTGATACTTCTGATCATCAGGGATGATTTTAGTTCAGAGAGTTTTATAAATAAAGCAAAACACCAGATATTATAACTCTCAATTTCAGAATTCAGTACAATCCCAAAAATAATAGAATAAAGGGTCAGATTAAGAACTGCATTTTAAATATTACCCAAATTCGGTTAAAAAGTTAACTGAATAACACCTATTGCAGCAACATGTATTTTTGGACAATAAGTGTAAAACTTAGATGTCTGGATTGATTGACTGCAATCCTGAATGATTTCCCAGCAAATCCAACTTTTTATGAAAGAGAAAGCAAAAAATATGAACAAAATCAGGGAAAGTCTGTGAAATCATGGCCAGTGACAGGTATGTGAAATCAGGGCCAGTGACAGGTATGTGAAATCAGGGACAATGACAGGTATGTGAAATCAGGGACAGTGACAGGTATGTGAAATCAGGGCTAGTGACAGGTATGTGAAATCAGGGACAGTGACAAGTATGCATTACTCCTCAATGAGGTAAAAGTGACTCACCCCTGCTGCTGAAATATTTACTCTAACTGTTCTCTGCTTATTTTGTGTAGTGCACTTTTAAAAATAATGTTTTAACTCCATTTACTGATACAGGCTTCACACTCAAGTGCGCTAGCCTTTTAGAGTCTTATAGGTTTATACTGCATTTCCGTGTTTTGTAACTAAAAACAAAAAAAAAACCTCCCAAAAATCCTATCTACTCGCTCGTTTCTTGCCTTTTATCAAACTAGAATAGTCTGGATCTCAGATTTGCTAATTCCAGGACTGTATTTGGTGTTCTGAGATGTCCAGACCTTACAGAGATAGAAGGAAGTCTTTCTGCTTATCAATGGGAGTGGTAAGCTCTGCGCAGCCTATCGCTGGAGGAGTGGTTTCCAGCTCAGGAATTGTTTTTATTGGCTGTTTTGGGCTGCTTCTATCCCTTTCAACTTTCTGACTTAAAAAACCCATGTTTGCATGGGTTTTGGCTTGTTTTACCTCATCAGATCCTGTCTGGGCGTCCTGCAGAGTACTACACCAGTAGAAAGGAGAGAGAGAGAGAGAGAGACTTTGCTTGATATACCTGTTTTTGCTTTCTTAGCTTGATTTTGCATTGCTGCACTTTCTTATAGCCATTTTACAAGCTTTACTATTTAATTTAACTGTTCTCTGCTTATTTTGTGTACTTCACTTTTAAAAATCATTTTTTTTTCAATTGCATTTACTGATACAGGCTTCGCACTCAAATGCACTAGTCTTTTAGAGTCTTATAAGTGTATTTTTATACTGCATTTCTCTTTTGTAAATAAGAACAAAACAAAACAAAAAATCCTATATACTCATTCGTTTCCCACCTTTTCTCAAACTAGAATAGTTCGATCTCAGATTTGCTGATTTCAGGACTGTATTTGGTATTCTGAGTTGTCCAGACATTAGCGAGATAGAAGGAAGTCTTTCTGCTTATCAGTGGGAGTGGCAAGCTCTGAGCAGCCCATCTGTCACTAGAGGAATGGTGTCTAGCTCAGGAATTGTTTTTATTGGCCATTTTGGGCTGCTTCTATGCCTTTCAACTTTCTGACATAAAAACCCATGTTTGCATGGGTTTTGGCTTGTTTTACCTCATCAGATCCTGTCTGGGCGTCCTGCAGAATACTACAGCAGCAGAAAGAAGAGAGACAGACTCTGCTTGATTACAAGTACCTGTTTTTGCTTTCTTAGCTTGATTTTGCATTGCTGCACTTTTTTACAGCCGTTTTACAAGTTTTATTATTTAATCTAACTGTTTTCTACTTATTCTGTGTAGTGCACTTTTAAAAATCATTTTTCAGCTGCATTTACTAATACAGGCTTCACACTCGTGTGCTAGCCTTTTATAGTCTTATAAGTGTATTTTTATACTGCATTTCTGTTTTTGTAACTAAAAACATAAAACAAACAAAAAAATCCTATTTACTTACTCATTTTCCACCTTTTCTCAAACTAGAATAGTCCGGATCTCAGATTTGATGATTTTAGGACTGTATTTGGTGTTCTGAGTTGTCCAGACCTTACAGAGATAGAAGGAAGTCTTTCTGCTTATCAATGGAAGTGGTAAGTTTTGAGCAGCCTATCGCTACAGGAGTGATTTTCAGCTCAGGAATTGTTTTTTATTGGCCATTTTGGGCTGCTTCTATCCCTTCCAACTTTCTGACTTAAAAAAACCCATGTTCAGGTGTCACACAGTGCCGCTAAGCTAGGGTAAAGTGTTACAGCTGCCTTAAAGTCTGCTCTTCAAATTTTCCCTTAGATCTAGCTTTCATCTCTGAGCACTGAGAACAGACCTCTAAACCCAGCACTTGCTCAAAGCCTCTTACAGCTATCATTGTAGTTGTACCAACTGCTAATAGCACTAACAAATGTAGCTTCAGTACTTATAAAGAAGCATCACACATCAAAAAATTCAATACCATGTTTCACACCTTTAATGCTATGTGATGAAACTAGTGCTAATGTGTCTGCCACAGAGTCTATCTGCTTCCAGTTGTGCAAATGCAGTTGACAAGGCTGTGCATGTTTGTGCAACACCAGTAACATGTGAGATCAGAATTAGGTGCCAATTTAGGCAAAATTTGTAAGCTTGACTTTTGCACACATGGCTGATGAGAGAAAGAATGGTGTTAAATTTAGATCACAAAGGTGGGTTGTTGAGGAGTCCAGGACATTTGTGCACTCCTCATAAAACATTACCTCTGTAGTTGCTGCAGGAGGATTATACTGGGTCTCAGTATAACACAGAGGCCTGGAATAGCTTAGCTAAGGCTGTCTCCAATGGAACAGGTATTACAAACAATGGGGAGCAATGTCATCACCGCATTAATGACCTTATGAAGTGCAAGCAGGACCTCCTAATCCTGAAGTCTGAATTTCAGAATAGGAACACCCCCCCCCCCAGTTGTGTAAGTATACTGACCCATCACCTGTCAAGGATATTTATAAATGATCTAGCCAACTGATGCAGGTACTCTTTATGCTTTCATATATATTTCTTTTATTTTTGTATTGTACAGCTGCAGAGGAGATAGCTGCAAACCATGAGGTAAACCACAAGAGATTAACTCACCTCAAAGAGGAATGAGGTATGTCTCAGATACAAATGCAAGCCAAAATGTTATTTTCCTTCCCTCGAGCACTAGCAACTTAAGCAGGCATATCTCAACATTCAGCTCAAGTATGCATGCCTTCCCCAATACATCTTGCTGCTTGCATTCGGTAATGAGAAAACCAGATTAACTGTGTGCTGGCTCAGTACCCAGAAGTGCAATTACTTGTTATTACTGGATAAATAGCTATAAAATATTAACAGCAGTATGACATAGAGAATTAAGTTATGGTCATTGCAATTATTAAATTAAAATGCATATTTCCTATGTATCATATGGAAATAAAGGCTGTTGTTTCTTATATCATCGCAGTAAGATTTGTTTATTTTATTACATATAAATACCCTTCCCTCATATATGGATGTGGCAAAGGTGTACAATAATTAACTATCATAATTGTTTAAATATTGCCAAAACAATTTTATTTAAAAATATAATATTGTCATATGCCATATTTCCAATTATCTCTTTTGTTTGTTTCCCCCCATCCTTCTCTCTCTCTCTCTCTCTCTCTCTCAGTCCTTTGGGGGGTTAATCATTTATTAAAAATATGCTATTTGCATTACTTGCTGCTGAAAAATGAATAATCAACAACATAGGCTAAATTGTAGTACAAAATGTATGGCAAAATCTTGTGAATTTTTGACTTTGGCTGCATTACACTGGTGCCTTTTCATTCTACTGTGTTTAACTTTGTATAGTCAGGCTAATCTTCTGATGAACAAGCTGAAGAGTTGAATGTACAGCATATGTCATGAGGGTAATGAAGAGTAACGCATACATTCTCCTTTTATGCAACCTGATGTCATATTTGTACTTTTTGAAGTAGGACTTCCAATGTGCTATGATTAGGTAATACTCAAGTCTGTAGAATTTTTCTTGGGATGTTGTCAAGATTCGACTCCAGATGTATACCAAAAGTGTTTTTGAATGTTGGGCATGACTCCTGTGGGTGTAACTGCTGGCTACACATTTTCATAACAAAATATTATCCTGCAGCTGTATTAATGTGCTGCTCCCTATTCTGAACACTATCTTGTGCAGATATTGCCTGAAAAGGTATGATGATAAAGAAACCAGTAACACAAATATGTGCATAAATGAACCATAAAGTAATGTCTTACTATGTCTGTATGTGTATTCCAGTCACCTGCTGTCCACCTCTGCTTACCTCTGCTTATATGTCATCCAGTAAAGTCCCTTGATTCCAATTGATTTCCATAAGCCAAGTTTCACAATACCATGCTTGGTCCCTCATTTGTTTTAGAATACACCTGTATCATACATATCAGCATTGCAGAACTAATATGTACGATACAGGTCACTATTGAAGAACTGCACCTATCATGACAAACCAAACCATGATCATAACACATATCCGTTCCATATTCCATCAGATTCAAACATGGTTGTGCATGTACACTGCTTATTGGCTTGAAGGTTGGCACAGAGCACCACAGAGTACTGCTAATTCCCATTCTAAGATATGATTGCTTTGCCTTCAGCAGCACAAATAAGCTTGCCAGTGTTGTGATTCAGGGAGGGAATAAAAACATATTTACAACAAATAATTATTTGTATAGGTTGTACAATTGCTGTATGGCTTTAATGAATTTTGAAACTAAGGTATCTGGATTTCAGAGTAATGCTGACTCAGTGAAGTCAGTCTGTTAATGTATGTCTGCAATGGTTACACTTGTCCTGTGTAAACTTTTTTTTTTCACATAATATATCACTGTTATTCTGCAGTACTCGTCCATATTTAGGAAGTGTCTGTATTGTCAAGGCACACTGTTTAAGTGTGAGAAAAGCCAACTGACAGTGACACTGAAAATGCTTACTATTTTCATGTAATCCTCTCAGAATGAACTGGAATTAACGTTTGTTTGAAAATGCACTGTTTTTAAATTATGATAGTCATTGACATCCCATACTGTTAAGCAGGTACATATCCCTCAAAGTAATGCAATGTACATGAAAGAAAGGATAAAATCTTAGCAGACAAGTATGTTATTACATAGGACAAGCACAGTCCTATGTTGGCCTGTCCACACACATGCATTTGTCCCAGAACCTATGATGCACATGTAATGTTTTACTAATTGCAGAGGTGTAACTTTACATTGTTAAACTTAGACTTCTTCTGTGGTGCTTACAATTCATACTCTGTTGTCTGGATTCTGTGTCTAGATATGTAGGAGGTTTAGTTCTCATAGTGGTGAACTTGTGCTTGTGTGTGTGTGAAAGCGTTCTAGTGACGGTTAAGTAAGGCTCCAACATCAAATGTGCTATATCCATTTCGACTCACTAGAATAAAGTAAAGTTTGGACTTGGCTCACTGTGCACTTTATCCCAGTTTTAACACAAACTTCTTGTCTGCAATACACCGATGAGTTCATCATCTCCATAGTGCACTCATTGTCCTTAACAGTCGGACTTCTCCTGTGGCTCTTGCAGTTACAGTTAATACTGTGTTCTCTAAATTCTGTAACCTAGATAGGAAGGAGGTTTAAATGTTACAGCTGTGAATAAGCATGTATGGCTACAATGTATATGTATGTATATATATATATATATATATATATATATATATATATATATATATATATATATATATTTATATAGCTTCTTGATCAGATGTGCTGTATTAACTCCCAGCCCTTGGAAATATTTAACATGGATGTGTATTACACCACCCCTTATCCTGTTTTTACCACAAACATCTTCTGTACAGCACACTGATGAGATCTTCATGTCAAAAGTGCACCCTCCCATATAAGACTCAGAATTCTTCTGTGGTTCTTGCTGTTACTACTGTATTCTCTTGATTCAATAACTAAATAGGTAGGAGGTTCAAATCTCACAATGATGAACTTCTGTGTATACCTGTAGCTTCACGAACAGACATGCTGTATCAACTTCCAGCCAAGGAAACTATTTAACCTGGTGAATACTTCACCATCCTATTATCCCATTAACACTGTCTCTGCAACACACTGATGACATCATCATGTCAAAAGTGCACTATCTTCTTAAAGAGTCAGATTTTGTCTGTGGAGCTTGAGGGTAAATATTTATTCTGTACATTATATAATTACATAAGTAGGGGGTTTGAATCTAACCTTGGTTAAATAATATGACTGTGTGTACTGTGATTTACAATCATATCCATGACAAATTCCCTTATGTAAACATCCACTTAGGAGATATATTTTCATTGCCAGAGGCCTACCCTATATATTTTTATTATGCCCAGGCAATACTCAGTTTCAGAAACACAGTGGTTACATCATGCTATCAGAAATGAGCTATATCAGAGTATAGAATGAGCTATCCTGTGGTGCTGACTGTTGATGATGTGCTCCATAGCCTGCATAAGTAATGAGAGGGGAGATTTGAAGCCAGCAATGACTGACTATTATTGAGCATGTGTGTCTGTCATGCTGTGTAGAGAAGGCTTCTAATGCATGTAGTATGTTGAGCTTTATAGTATTCCTATACATTTAAACCACCTTAATTCCTGTAGAAGTGTGTGTGTGTGTGTGTGTGTGTGTGTGTGTGTGTGTGTGTGTGTGTGTGTGTGTGTGTGTTACATTTAAGAAACGCTTCAAGGACAGCACATGCATATAAATAGCAAGCACATGCTAGCTTCAGTGCCACTTTGAGAGATCAGCCAGAGAGTGAGCATATATGAGTGTAATAGATAAGTTTGCCTATGTTAATGTTATTAAGCCTCATCTTGTGTTTGTACATAATAAAGTTGCTTGAACAGAATCCACAGATGTATGTCTATTTTATCCTAACCAGCCAAGCAACATGGTGTCAGAACTGGGATTCCAGAGACTGATTTTCAGAGCTACATGGTGCAGAGTTAACAGTGAAGGTAAACTAAGAGAAATGAGCACATAAAAGGGCCAGAAACAAAGCAAAAGTAATGAAAATTTGTTCAAATGATTTATTTATTAAAAAAGTGAAAACAGAGCATTACAAGGCCACAGAATGCATTATTAAGCAAGTGAGAGGCACAAAAAAGTGTATTAATTAAATAAAATGTTTAAAATTAAGATATCTAATAAAACGAATATTGGAAAAGCACATAAAGGGGTTTGGAATTACAATCGGAATTTCGAAAACAAAATGTGCATGTTTAGAGTAAAACGAGCACAAGAAAACTATAATGGTCATGAAAAAGACTGAACTAGCAAAACAAATATAATAAAGGGCAAAAAGGGCACATTAGGCATAAATAAAGCAAGGCAACTGAATGTTTTTTGGCAAGTTACTGTATTTTGGCATAAACTACTATTTTGCATTGATTGAAACTACTAAGGGCATAACTACAATTATTTGAAGTATCTCAAAGTGTGTAACAGTGCTTACAGTGTGTGCTTATTACTGTGCATTTATTCCAAAGAGTTTATTTGTTTTTAAGTGCAATTAATCCATAGAGTGCAGTCAAAATACAGTCATTTTGAAAAGTTTCTTTTACTGGATGTGTCAATTCGCACAGTGCCACTATTACAGAGTGTTTCTTGCACAGTACATAGTTATGTAACAAAGTACAGCCATTTTTAGAAAGTTTCAGTATGCTGTGTGCTGTTTATTCACAAAGTGCAATGTCTTTGAAATGTTTTTTATTCTGAGCTTTTTCTGCCTAGTTTATTCACACAATGCAGTTATTTTGAAATGTTTCTTACACTGATAAGAGGTGATCTCTTACTGTACAGTGATTCAAGAGTATTCTTGTGCCAGGAGACTTATTTCACCAAGTTCAGTTATTCAGAGGTTTGTTGTGCTATTGGGCATAGTTACAAATACTGGCATAAATTTCTGGCAAGTGTGTGTGTGTGTGTGTGTGTGTGTGTGTGTGTGTGTGTGTGTGTGTGTGTTCATGCATACTTACAAAAGCCTTCACTGGTATGTGTTAATATGGTAGACAGATTTTGAAAACCATCACCACTTGTATTTGATCAGAATATTGAAGAGAACATCTGAGCAAGAGTATGGTATTTTTATATAAGCAGCTTATTCTGACAAAGATGCATGCACCAGGGCATTCATTTTGCTAAACACTAGCTGGGTCAGAGGCCATGAAAGAGAGTGTTCATTTGTGTATGCACCAGCAGTATATGAAAGAGAAGGGAAAAACATCATATTGTTGTACAAGCTGAATCAAGGGAAAACTCTGACTGTTTGAAATGCATATTCAGGGAAATGTGTAACCTCCAAACAAATGTTACATTAGAGAAGCATTTGTTTTCCACAAGAGATCAAAAACCAGGAGAAATGTTTGCAGCGTATATTACTGAACTGAGAATCAAAGCTAAAACTTGTAGGTTTGGTGACTTAAAAGATGAGTTAACAAAGGACAGGCTTGTGTGTGGTATTAATAGTGCTGCAGTAAGAAAGATTTAACTTCATGACAGTGATTTAACTCTGAGCAAAGCAGTTGAGATTTGGCAAATCCATGAAGTTACAGAAATGTACACAAGTATGCTTGCAAGTGATAAGAGAATGGTTTTAGCAGGCTCCAGGGAAAATGTAGACAGCATACAACATGTGGGTAACAGAAGCAGACCTAAGCACATGGCAGCTGTAACCACTGCGAGAGTGCATGTGAAACCTGTAGTTTTCCAGCAAGTTCTAAGACTAGTTCACTAAAAAGGACATGCTCAGTGCAGTGCAAGGGGGAGTCAGCAAAACCCAAATCAAGGTTTATTGCTAACTGTCACAAGTGTGGTGCCAATCATGAGTCAAAAGAGGAAAGTGCTTAGCATTTGTTCAGCAACACCACAAGTGTAGAAAATTGAACCATTTACAAAAGTTTTGTAAATCAAGTAAACTTCATAGTTATAAAAAGGGTTACTCATAAAGCAAGTTGATCATACAGACAGCTGAAACTCTACCTTTTATGTGGATGGTATGTCAGTAATTGGTGAAACGACTGATGCAGTAAATTTATTAGCAAAGACAAAAGTGTTTTGTACTGTCTAGATCAATGGTAAATCCACAGAGCTCAAAGTAGACACTGGTTCAAAGTGTAGTGTTATGTCAGTGGACACATTTGCTAAGGTGAAAGCTGGTGAGCAACTTAATGTGATTAGTTGTGCTAAACTTGTTGCTTATGGAGGTGAAAAAATTCAAACCAAAGGCTTAGTAGTGTGTTCATGTTATTTGGCTGGGGACAGTTACAGCTTACTATTCTATGTAGTCTGAAGACCTGTGCAGTCATTACTAGATCTCAGAGACAGTTTGAGAATGAATCTGCTTTCCTTTACCAAGGAAGCCCATCATATAAGCACAGGTCCCAGTTCCAGTTTTACTGATGCTATTTTCTCAGAATATGCTGATGTTTTCAATGACAAGCTAGGCAAACTTCCAGTTGTGTATTTATGAAGTTAGACCCAGATGTCAGTCCAGTGGTCAGACTGGCAAGAAAAGCTGTGATAGCTATGCAGAATAAAGTCAAGGCTCTCTTGGATAAAAAGGTGTAACAAGGTATAATTTGTCTAGTTACAGAATCAACTGAATGGGTGTCGTCTATGGTAGCAGCCACAAAAAAGGCTCCGATGAACTCAGAATATGCACTGACTGAAGGGATTTGAACAAAGCATTAAAGAGACCACATTGTCCTATGCATACAGTTGAGGAAGTCACAGCCCTAGTATCAAAGGCCACTGTTTTCTCTGTCTTGAATGCACAAAGTCCATTTTGGCAAGTGATGCTTGATCGTAAAACTTCATTACTGACTACTTTCAGTACCCCATTTAGAAGATATAGATTCCTCAGGATGACATTTGACATAAATTCTGCATGTGAAGTCTTTCAGTGTGCAATGGAGCAAATTATTTTAGGTTATCCTTGTGCCACAATAGTAGATGATTTATTGGTTGGAGGCAATGGTGAAACAGAGCATAACAGAAACCTTAGGAGAGTTGTAGACAGAGCATATGAAGTGAATTTGAAGCTCAATCATCTGAAGTGCAAATTCAGACAACCAGAATTTACATATGTAAGCCATTTATTTACCAGTACTGGCTTTCAAATGGGCCCATCCAAGCAAGCAGCCATTCTAGAGATTCCAGCACTGGATAATGTTCAAGCTCTACAACGTTTTCTTGGTATGGTCGATTACCTAGGCAAGTTTATACCAGACTTCAGTGTGTTGGCAGCACCTTTGAGAGAACTGATTGTACAAAAATATTACATGGTCTTAGCTGGAACAGTACCAGAGAGCATTTGAAGACCTTAAGCAGAATATTGCTACCCCACCTACATTAAGGTACTATCATGTCAATAAACCAGTCAGTCCTTCCTGTGATGCTTCAAAATTTGGTCTTGGCACAGTTATTCTTCAAGAAGGTAGACCAGTAGCTTATGCATCTAGAACTCTTACCCAAACTTGAATGCAATATGCTCAAATTGAGAAAGAACTTTTGGCAATAGTATTTGCATGTTCAAAATGTCATGATTATATTTATGGCTGAGCTATTCAGATTGAGACTGATCATCAACTTCTAGTTATTATTTTAAAGAAGCTTATGCATTCAGCTCCAGCGAGCATACAAAGAATGATGCTTAAATTGCAAAAGTACAACTTCAAAATGGTCTATTCAAAAGGCAAACTTCTTTATCTGGCAGATATACAATGGAACAGCTTAATGCAGAGAATCTTGACTTTGATGTCATGGAAGTGCATACTTGTTCTACCATGAGACATGATGAGCTAAGAGATCATACAAAGACTGATTCAATTTTGCAAAGGCTCAGCCACTACATTAATGGTGGATGGCTGTCGAAGCAATCTAGTGTACCACCTGAAGTGCAAACTTATTTTCCTTACAGAGATGAGATGTTGATATAAGATGGCATTATTTTCAAAAGTCCTAAAATTGTTGTTCCTGCTTCCTTACAATGTGAATATATCCTGATTTTGCATCATGGTCACCCAGGTTCTGTATCTACCAAAGGAAGGGCAAGAGGATTAGTATTTTGGCCTTCTCTAGTAAAATATATTGATAAAGTACTTTCTTCTTGTTCAGTATGCAATAGTACTAGACCACATTTGCAAAAACAAGTACTTCAGCTAAGTTAAATTACTGAACTACCTTAGTCAACAGTAGCCACTGATAGATTCGAGTGGAACAGTCAGCATTACTTAGTGTTGGTAGATTGTTATTCAAACTGATTTGAGATCAGTTTACTACCTAACTTAACATTCACTGCTATCACCAAGTTGAAACATAATTTCTCAGTCCATGGTAGTCCACAAAAAGTTATTTCTGACAATGGTACCCAATTTACCAGTCAGTTGTTTCAGAAATTTGCAAGGGAATTGGACTTTGTACATGTTACTAGTAGTCCAGAATACCCACAGTCAAATGGACTAGCTGAGCTTGCAGTACAGAGTACAAAGCAATTACTAGAGAAGTCAAAGAGTGATAATACCAATGTCTTTTTGAATTTTCTCAATCTCAGAGACATACCCTGTGATGATATACTTGGCTCGACTGCTCAGAGGGGTCTATCTAGGCAAACCAGAACAACATTGCCTATCAGTTCCAGTTTGTTGAGGCCTAAAGCAAGAACAACAGAACAATCATAGCCCAGCTGTTCAGAAAGTGTCTTAACTTCTACTTCCATTCCTGAATATGTTCCTGATGTCCCCAAAGTTGAACATTCAGCAGAGACAGTCCCAGTTGCTAGACCTCATTCTAATTTCTATGTCACATGATTTTGTCATATTTCCAGATCTAGTGTGAGATACACAGCACCCTGGACATAATTGTTTATATGTATTTAGTTCTGTATAATTGCATGTCAATGAATTATTTTTTATCAATTGCATATCAATTAATGTTAATATTGCAAGACTCATTTCTCAAAGAGGGAGGCTGTTGAATAGTGTGTGTATGCTATACCTTTAAGAAGCATTTCAAGGACAGCACGTGCATATAAACAGCAAACACGTGCTAGCTTCAATGCCATTTTGAGAGTGCAGCCAGAGAGTGAGCATATACGAGTGTACTAGTTAGTTTGTTTATAAGTTTATCTAAGGTAAAGTTATTAAGCTTCAATCCTGATGTGTTTGTACATAATAAAGCTGCTTAAACAGAACCCACAGAAGTTTGTCTGTTTTATCCTGACCAGATGAGTAACAATAGCTTTTAGATAAACATCAACATACTAAAGAATGTTGAGATGATCCATACAAATCTGCACTGTCAGAACTGTTAACATCTCATGTTCTGCGTGCAATTCAGGCAGTGTTTTCTACCTTGTAATGTTACGTAGTCAATTCAGATCCAATCATAACTCCTTAGACTCAGTTGTGACTGAATATGCATATAGGTAACAATGCTGTCATTCAGCTATCTGCTGTGTCCATGTGGATTTCTTGCAAAATAATTTTTACCCATTTTTCACACAAACGCTTTATTGGATAATGAAGATACAATGGATACCAACTTTTACTCCCCCTTCTTACAATGTTACATTATGTCCCTCTCATATCTGTTTTCATGTCCATTTTTAGTTACGTACATTTTTTATTTATTTTTTTATTTTACATTTGTTGACCGGGCTAGTCTAGCTGGATATATTTCCATTTTCAGTAGAGACCTGGGGAGAAAAGCTCCAACAGATATACAAAAGTATAAAATATTGTTACATTGTGAATAAAGGATTAATAAACAAATTAAAACAGGTAATTATTACATTCGAGAGATAAAAACACTTGAGAAAAGCAACAGTAAACATAATATCACTTAAGAAAGCTAAAACAAATGTAATACAGTAATATGTACAATTGTTCACATCAGGTAGAAAGATTTCAGCAGTAAGTTGATTAGAGTTTAAATAGTGTCAGTCTTACTTACAAGACTAAGCATTTAAATGTTTGGAAGTTTGGTTAGAAGAGGAAGAAACAGAGGTGAAGAGGGTGGTTAGTCAGGGTTACTACAAGGGCATAACCAGTGCATTTGGAGGTGTTTTTTTAAGTTTTTGTTTAAAGAGTGGCAAGGATGTAATTAGAGTTAGTTCATTGGGTAACAGGTTCTAGTTTTTTTCCTGCTGTGTTGGTAAACAGAGAGTCACCAGCTGTATTACTAGACTTTGTTATGCTAGCAAGGAGTTTGCTAGAAGAACGTAGGGAGTTCAGATTATTATAGGGGATTAAGAGCTTTGAGAGTATAGGGGTGTTATCGGGTTGGTAAAATATGTTGTGGGCAATTGTGAGTTGGGGGATTATCAGACGGTTTTGGAATTCCAGTCAGTCTAGTTGCCTAAGATTAGAACAGTGGTGGGTTCTGAAGGGATTGCCAGTAGCAAATCTAGCAATGTTATTATAGGAAGTTGCTAATTTGTTAAGGTTAGTTTTCTTTAGGTTGGTATAAATAGGTGAAGCGTACAGAAGGGTTGAGATTAGATGGGAGTGAGCAATCTTGGCTCTGGCTGCCAGGGTTAAAAAAGGTTTTATTCTATATAAGGAGCCTATTTTTCTGTTGACTATTTTAATGGTGTTATTTATATGGTAATCAAATGAGAGGTTATTGTCAATGGTTATTCCTAAAAGTTTAGTGGTAGAGTCTGGGAAAATAACAGTGCCATTATTTGAAGAGATTGAGAAATCTTAGGGGGAGGACCTAATAGTGGGTGTAAAGAGAAGGAGTTTTGTTTTTTTTGGCATTAAGAAGGAGGCAGTGTTTGGTAAACCATGTTTCTACAGTGTTGAAAACATTTTGAGTAAGAGAATATAGTTCTGATGGAGAGGTTGCTGAGCATATTAGTGTGGAATCATCTGCATATTGAATACAGGTGGCTTGAGGAATTGCTACATGGAGATCATTGATAAATAATGAGAAAAGAAGTGGTCCAAGAATGGAGCCCTGAGGGACTCCGATGGTGACAGGCAAAAAGGATGACATTTGATTTTCCCAGAGAACTGCCTATTGCCTGTTGCTGAGGTAGGATCTGAACCATTTAACAGCCAGAGAGTCAAAGGAAAGAGATTCAAAAATATTGATTAAGATGGTATGGTTTACCATGTCGATAGCTTTAGAGAGGTCAATAAAGAGTGCAGATGAGAGGATGTTTTTGTTACGGTTTCTATTGATGGTATCAGTAAAGGATAGAAGGGCAGTAGTGGTACTATGTGATGGCCTAAAGCCATGTTGGCAGTTTGCTATTAAGTTATGTTGAGAGAGATGATGTAAAAGTTGTTGGTGAATGCATTTTTCTATAACTTTTGCTAAGGGTGATAAGAGAGCAATTGGCCGATAGTTAGAGTAATCATTAGAGATGAAAGCAAAACAAGCAAAACCAAGAAAAGTAGTTCCAGGACCGCAAAATGAAGACAATAATTCGTAAAAAAGGCAGATCCTTTATTCCGTTGCCAAATGATAAAAGTCCAAGGTCAGTTACAGCAAAATCAGACAAGCACTTTCGCTTGGTTAGTACCAAGCTTTTTCAAGTCAGAAACAGTTTCCTTTGGTGAGGCGACTGCTTAAGTACAGGTGTGAATTAGTCACATGTTTGATTACAGCTGAGTTTCGTTAAAAACAATTAAAAATATCATAAGCAAATAGCTAGGCAAATAATCAAAATATGCATTAGCAAAATAGATATCTGCATTGCTTGTACATAACTACTTGACCAAGTATGTATGGGAATAGAGTTACAAACTTGGATTGTCCAACAAAAGGAAAAAAACATGATAAAACTGCAAATAACAATGAAAATGTGTGTAATCCAGATGAATGTGAAATCAGCAATCCTATGTGAAATGAGATAGATGTGGTACTGTATAATCAACCTAAAAAATTGGAATTGTAATACACATAGGTGTCCCCTACTTAGTGAATTGTGGCAAATGTGTGAGATGAGCAAAAAGCAATGTGGGGGGTGATGGAACTGTCATAGAACATGCTAAAGTCTGGCCCTTCTAAGCTTCAATACTGAGCCTATGCTAAGTGTGCCGTTTAACCCCGGGGGCCTACCTGCATCTAACCTGAGTTGCCAAACTAGCTCCCTGTATTCCAAAGTGGATTCCCAGTCCCCTCCTCTAATGCTGGGGTTCACTTGTTCAAGGATCATGAAGGACAATTTATAGTTGGGACATGTAAGTGAGTGTTTAAAAAAAGCGTTGCTTTCCTTTTTCTTTTCAATGTCGTAAGTGTGTTCGTATAACCTTTTCCTGAATTCTCTCTCGGTTTTACCTACGTAAAAGGCACCTCAAGTGGTGCAGAGCCCAATGTAAACAACCCCTTTTGTTCCACATGAAAAGTGACAGGGGGATCTAATACAGGTGTGTCTAGATGTTAGGTAGATGTGAGATTTGTTTATAATGAGAGGACATTGCTTGCAGGCACCACATTTAAAGGTGCCATTGTTGTTCTGAAGGTTGTTAGTGGTTGTAGTGGGTTTTCTCTCGAAGATGTCTTTAAGGTTTTGCCCCCTCTTCCTCACAAAGTTAGGTTTGTCCGGAATAATGTTCCTGAAGTCATCATTACCGGCCAATACAAACCAGTATTTGGATACGATGTCTTCAATTTGTTCAGAGTTGTCAGAAAAATCATTAGAGATCCCACCTTTATGTAAGGGGATAATGTGGGAGATTTTCCAAATATCTGGGATGGTTCCTTCTTGGATTGTCCTATTTATAAGGATGGATATAGGATAGGCAATTACTTTGGCTGCTTTTTGGAGATATTGGGAAGGAAGTTGGTCAGCAGAAGGAGTACATGGCTTGAGTTTTTGAATAAATTTATAGATGAGAGAAGTAGAGATGGGTTGTAGTTTGAATTTAGATAAAGAGTGTGGTGAGTTGATGGGAAGGCTGGAGTTTTCTGAGATAAGTTGACTAACTAGAGATTATATAGTCTCAGTGAAGAAAGAGTTAAAGGTATTGGCAGTTTGAAGGGGAGTATTTGGATCTGCATCAAGTGGGGTGGGTGTTCGGGAGTTACCTGGGGAAAGTAGCTTATTAATGCAAGACCAGAACTTTTGAGGATTATTTTGATGAGTTTGTTGGGGTTTACAGTAGTAGTTTTTTTATCTGTAAGTATGGCCTTTTTTGTGGTATTTCTGAGCTGCCTAAAATGTAGATGATCAGAGATATTTCTGTTAGATCTCCACTTAGCCCAGACTGGTTAAAGAAATAGAAACAGGATTATTTATTCTTATATCAAGATGGATGTCTTTCTTTTTCTTGTGGCATAATCACATTTGAATGTATTAACTGAGAACATTTTCTCCATTTACCCTTCCCATGTACTTATGTCTGCACTATTAACATTGCATTATGTGTACATTAACATTCCCTGCATTAATTCTTGTACTCAGCTTGCTCTTACTTCATATAACCTGTCTGCACATTATTGAATAATAGACTGGCCTGCAGATAAGTGGTATTGTTTACATTATGTGTTCATGCTTTCCGGCACCATTTCATAGCCACCAACACTGTCACTACTAGGGTCAACATATCACAGCAGCAGGGAACAAGATACAGGCAAGATAATTTCATACCTGAGGAAAACCACATCCTCATGAAGGCAATTCAGACCTTCGGGTGACACTTGCTTAGTAAAGGGGATTCTACATGCGCAGAGCATGCCAAAGTGTGAAACTAAGTGCTGGCAACAAAATGGTGCTTAGAACTGTGTAAGTGTGATGAGCAGTACGCATATTCAATGAGCGCTGCTGTTCACCACACTAATGCACTGTAATTGTGTAGGCTTAGCATGAAACTTACAGAATTGTTATGAAATCCCAAGGAAAATCATAAAATCCCAAGATATGCAGGCAGAAATGAGAGCAATGTGGAAGGAAGATACCCAGACAGTTCCAATAATAGTAGGACCACTGGTCTAATAAAAAATAATTTCCAGTTGTATTTAGATATGTTACCAATACGTGTAATGTTGTATGTGTTGCAGGTGGAGTTCATTCTGAGCACACTGAGAGTGCTACGAAGAGCATGTTTGGCTAACATCAAAGACTGAAACTATACAAATTTTATGAAAATTAATCATACCCTGATCTAAGAATGGGGTCCATTCCTATTATGGTAATAGAATCCCAAACGTCTTTGAGAACTCAGACTAACAGAATCTTTACATACCTTCCCAAGTAACAGTTACCCCATTTACTGCCACAACTTTCTAGAAAAAAAAATGTTCTAATGTATCCTAGCCCTTCTTTTCATACTCAATAAATAACCCTAGAGGCCCCTCATACTCCTTAACCAGCTGCACACATTTCTTCTACTTTCACCAAGTATAAAGATAGAAATTAGGGCTTTTTAGAAAAAAAATCATATGGCACCTTTTATTTCTATCCCTCTCCTGAAAAGGGGAAATAGTAAGACCTCTAACCAAGCTTTTCGTCACATTTCATGACCATCTCAATTCTTTATGACTACCAAAAAATCCTAGTGAAAGTAGTTTATACCCTGAGCCCTACATCATTTAGATATACATTCTACTCTTGGGATATCAACATGGCTTCTTAGCAGGAAGAAGTACCATGTCAGCTATCTGAATGTTAATGGCTGAACTACTATTTAACAGGAACAAATGAAATTTGACCTGGATAGATGCTATAAATAAAACAGGTTTATGACCTGGTTGACCAAAATCTGTTCTTTAATGTCATCCTAATCACTGGTATCAGTGACAAAGCAGATAGCTGGTATAGAGATTTCATAGCAAACAGAAACATTTATTTTTGTTTACTCAGTTTTTGATCCGAGGTCATACCTCTCAACTATACATATTTTTGCAGAATGTCCAGGTTTTTGCCACATATTTTTGGTCTGTTTTTCATAAAACTGTGGTTTTATGGCAAACCACAGGCAAATCATTTAGGGTTGAAGTCAGAAAATAATAGCAGACATTTTAGTTTCAGACTTCATACCATTCAGAACATTTATAGTAATGCAAAACCTGTTATTCTATCAATGTTCTAAGTTTGTAAGAGCAATATTTAAAAATTGGCCCTATTTTGGGGGCTTTGTCCCCCCCCCCCATTATTTATGGCTTTGTCCAGACTTTTTGCTCTAAGAGGTTGAGAGGTATGTCTGGGTTAATGGACTGATCAATGATGGACCCATTTCATCCGCAGCCCAAAAATACGTAATTTTAGAGATACAGAAAAATAATGCAGAATAGACAGCTGAATGGTTTCAAAAATATAGGAACAATATGTGAAAACAAAAAGAAAAGAAACAGCAACAATTCAATATAATTAAAGATTTAGTGCAAGGTGTTGAACTCTCTCTCTCCACTCCTATTCTCACTCTTAAATATGCTTCCATCTGACCTCTCCAATCTTCATATTATTCTTCAGTGGATACAAAAAGTGTACACACCCCTGTTAAAATGGCAGCTTTTTAAACACCTTTACTGAATTATCAGTTGTGAAATAGGCAACTTTACACATGCACACACACACACACACACACACACACACACACACACACACACACACACACACACACACACACACACACACACACACACACACACACACACACACACACAAACAAAAGCCTGGTACTTTATCAGGACTATGTACACTTTTTATATCCACTATATATGCATGTGATATAGTAGTCTGAAGATCCTGCCCCTCGACAAAATAATAAAAAAAGCTTCTGCACCACACAGCACATCTTCCTTCCGCCTGGCTCACACATACATACATACATACATGCATACATATATACAAAAATAAAGTAAAGTACATAAACAAGAATTTAAAAAATTAATTATATGCGATTCACTACTCAAAAAAAAAAAAGGCACAGTCAGTCCTACTTTCCAGTACCTAGGTCTTTAGAAGGATCAGAATCTTAACTCCAGTGTCATAGAGAAGAAATTAAATCTAAAATGAATACTTTACTCTTTTCTGATTCCTATAAGAAAGGGCAGCAATATTGAAAGGAATACATTTACTCCAACTTGAATGCGCCCCTACCTTTACCCTTACAGCAGTAACATCAGAGAAAAGCTGTTCCTATTTTCAAATAACATAAAAAATGCTTTAACTCATAGCTCTTGCCCTTCAGCTATTAGCTGGTCCTTGAAAACTAAAAACTGTTTCCTAACAAAAAAGATTAGATCTTCTTTTAGTGTCCCTGTTTAACAAATGTCTTAAGCTGGATACATTTCCTTTACAGGTAACAGGGGGGTACACATACACACACACACACACACACACACACACACACACACACACACACACACACACACACACACACACACACACACACACTCACATGACAACATAAGGTGTCTTCCAGCTAACAGTCCCTCATTTTATAATCCTCAAAATAAACCTATGAGTAGAAAGAACAGCATTTTACTTTTACACTCAGATTGTTTGTCTTTTCCAGGTTAGGGGTTGCCACAGCAGAACTCTAGTCCGCTAATGATTGGCAGTAGATTTTTATGGTGCCGAGTTGCCAGCCCAACACCGGGTTGCCACAGCAGAACTCTAGTCCGCTAATGATTGGCAGTAGATTTTTATGGTGCCGAGTTGCCAGCCCAACACCCAACCTTCAGCGAAGGCGCACCCATTCACACATGTCTTTTGGAGGCCACTCGACCATGGGGAGGACATGCAGACTCCACACAGAAGGCACTCCAGCCAAGAATCGAACAGGAGAACTTCTTGCTGTGAGGCAACAACGCTACTGCTGCACCACCAAGGATACTTTTCCATTCAGATTATGGGAGTTAATTCCCTCTTCCCTATAAAACTAAGTCAATTCCCTTTTCTGCAGGTTTGCCCTCAAAGAACATCTATAAGATTCTTCCACATGCAGATTCTTATGAAAGTTTTCTGATATTGAAAACTGCATACTTTTCGTTCTCAATTATAAGCAGCTATGTAAAATGTTGCTGGTCCAAAATCATTTATTTACGTTAAAATATTAGCATGTGCTAGACTAATCAGTCCCCTTTCCTTTTTTGTTTCCTGTATTGAATGCATGACTTGTTAACCTCATACATTTTAACCACAGTATCTCATCCTTACTGTAAGTAAATTCCTCTGATTGTAATGTACATTAAGTAGGGAGCCAGGGTCATTGCATTTCTTGTTAGCATGTTAAGTACAAGCAATCGCAATTTATCTTCTTGCAACAGAATTTCACTTTGATTGTAATGCGACTTGATTATGCACTCCTGGGATGAGCCTGTAAATGATCTACTGAGATTAATGTCATACCCCTGTTAAGCAATTCAAACAAGCAATCATGAAAAATTAAAATCTGTAACATAAAAATCAAATAACTCACAAAGGATGACTGCCTGCCATCTTGTGCATTTAGCAAAGTACTTATTGCAGATGCCTTTTCAGGCCAACTGTCGTTCGGTCATGTTCTAAAGCACGCGTTGGGTATAACCTCCTTATTATACATAAAACCAAATTATACAGTTTGTGATGCAAATATTATGTTGTTTTCGCATTTTGTTTTGTTTTTATGTACTACCACCTAAATTTTCTCAGAGCTGCAAAACCCTGTCATGACATCATGAAAGACAAAACCTCATAATGCTCACTAGCTAAATTATATAGAATATAGACTACTGTATTAGCATATTACGTACATCAGAAGTAGTTTCTTACCTTTTAGAAAGTCAAGTTTTCAGATACCTCGCAATGAAAGTTAACATAAAATGATGTAGCAGTGAAACTACAATGTAAATAAGAAGCAGCTCATGTATAGATGTAAGTATTTTTGATTACCTATAACAGTTGAATGTAAATCATTGCTCAGTACCTAAGACATAATTTTAGGGGTGTGGTTACTAGAGAAAATAGAGTAAACAGTGAGCCTAAAAATAAATTATGCAGCACACTATAATTGTAAAGCAAAAGCATTTGCAAACATGGCCAATACACTTTAAAAAACATCTAGTTGCACAATGGTAATGCCAGCACCATCAATCGTATCACATCACTTCACTTAAATCTCACTATATTTCCTATCTCTGTTCATTCAGTCACCTGGATTTAGTTGCTCTGGTAATTCTGCTGGAATCATTACTCACTCCTTAACCTCCCTTATTAACTCACCTGTTTGTTTTTTCCTCCTCTCTGTCTCCTTGCCCTATTCTTTTATTAGTTTAATTAAGCTAGTTAATTAAAATAGATTGAAAAAATACACTCAAAGGAATCCATACTGGCAAGAAATGCGTTACTTCCTCTTCTGTCCACCTTGCTTGAAACTTTCAATTTGTCCTGTGTAATGTTTATATAAATCAATAAACTTTTATTGATATGCATCTCTGCATCTCTGTAATTGACTAAATTGTATTTATCTCTTCTTTACATTGTGATTCACTCACTAAGGCTATGCTTGTAAATGGCCTAGTGCAATACATTAAAAAACAAATTCAAAATAAAATAAATAAAATAAAATTGCCTACCATACTGTAGTCAAGGTAAAAGCTATTGCTTGAAGTTGTAGTGCATTTAATGGTGAGACAGATAAATAAAGCTGTTTAACATCTCTCAGCACTAGTGAAGTTCATTAGTGTACAAACTTTAA
This sequence comes from Protopterus annectens, assembly GCF_019279795.1. Lineage (NCBI taxonomy): Eukaryota > Metazoa > Chordata > Ceratodontiformes > Protopteridae > Protopterus > Protopterus annectens. The sequence goes on along the minus strand of NC_056730.1, from coordinate 81,067,383 downwards.
AGCTTTAGAGCAAACAAAAAGTGATAATTAAAAGAAGAGTGTCTGTAGCTTCCACTACTTAACAAAACATATTAATTGTCATTTCATCTTCTGCAGAGCATTTCACTATAGCTTGTAATGTGGTTTACATTCTTTAGTGTGGCCATGTACATACTTGAGTACAAAGGATATGTGTTCTTACAGTCAACAATGTCTTATTATGCATGTGTGATGCTGAACTCAGTGTTACAGAGCTGTTGAATCTTTTTTGCCAGAAGCCTCATTTAACTATGAACTTTCTAAACTGATATAAATTAACTGAAACTGCTAATATGTCATAGTTCTATGTCCAGTTGAATGTGCTTTGAGAATTTCATTGAAAAGACAAAGTAAAAGCAAAAAAAAGCTAAAAGTGGAAGTAGAGCAGGTAAAGGTGAACATATGCATAACATTTCCTGAAATACAGGATAAAGCAGAAAGTATATCCACAATAAAGGTACAATTCATGTTATTACAAAATTTCCAACTGTCATTCTTTTATCAATGTGAACCTATATAACTTGGAAAATTTGTAAGATGTGCTCCAAACAATATAATTATGCCTGCCAATGCCCCTGGCATCTGATAATATAAATGTACAGGATCATTGTGAGCTGACAGGATTGAATCTGATAATATGCAAAGCAATGCACACATTTGCAGGCCATGCCTCCAAACATAATACAGTCTATATACAATCAATACAGCATGCATTTGTAGTCTCCTGTAGTGTAAATGCATATGGCACAGACACAGAAAGAAACACATGCATACAGACAGCGATGTACACATGTATGACTGTACACACACACACACACACACACACACACACACACACACACACACACACACGCACACATGCACACACGCACACATGCACACACACACACATGCACACATTGTCATTATGCAAAGCTGGGCAGAGTCACAAAGTATACTAGGCTCAGTCATGCAGGGTGGGGTATGAATTGTGCATATGACAGTCCTAAAACTATTAATAGCTTTTCTGTCACTACTAGGGTCAACATATCACAGCAGCAGGGAACAAGATACAGGCAAGATAATTTCATACTTGAGGAAAATCACATCCTCATGAAGGCAATTAAGACCTTCGGGTGACAATTGCTTAGTAAAGGGGATTCTAGATGTGCAGAGCATGCCAAAGTGTGAAACCAAGTGATGGCAGACATAAATGTCACTAAATGGTACTAGAGGACAAAAGCATCTACTGACAGAGGTATAGGAAGAGAGTAATGACATGGTGTCCATGATGTCCTGTGACAGGACAAAAGCCCACTGGAATGCCATGCCTTGCAATGCTATGGGTGAGTAAGGTGGGGTTCTCCCATGTTGTCAAGCCTGACACCTGATGAGGAGTGTCAGATATTCTTTCATGATGATGATGATTTTGATGAATAGAAGGATGGCATAGTCACCATTCAAAGTGGCATGGATACTGGCAGTTTGGTACTACATTCACAACTAGCAAAGTAGATGAGTAAGTTTAGTTTGTAGTGGGATATTGGAACAGTTACTTAGTTTGTGATCAGACAGTTTTAATACATATCTCTCTGCGAATGAATCTACAGCAGGTACATCAGGATCATCAGTGTTCCCTGAACACATATAAATGCCACTTTGTAATATCTCACACTGCATTTTCCTTATATTTCCTGTGCCATTTAATCTACAAGTGCATACATATGCACAGATAGTGAAGCACAGAATTATATCTTCTTTTTCATTTCTTCATGTCTGCCAATAACTGCCACAGTAGAGGTAGAATATGAGACAAGACAGCAGGCTGATGTTGATAGTCATGTGGCTTTCAAGGATTATGCCATTGCTCTCATTCTGATCTCACAGACTGGGGACAGTGACATGCAGTCAAAAAGTGCACTGCCAGGGACTTCACCTTCACAGCACAAAGATAACTCCACCATGACTGATGCTGAGCTACAGGTAGTGCTCCATGGGCACATGTCATTATTAGATTAGGTAGGCACCCTGTAAACCCACAGCCCTCTTTTACATCCACAATTGGAACCTCTGCAGCAGTACAGAACAGTATTAGAGGTAAGAGTATATACCATATTGCCTGTCTGCAGGGGTGCCAGAAGAACTCTATGACCACAACTGGCTTCCAAGATGCATAAGACATTGACTGCATAGCACCAAATGTTATGACATTGACTAGACATAGGCTGCTGCTACTGACATTCAGACAGAGATGGTGAGAGCACTGCAAAGCATGCATGAGTATATATTGTAGTAGTTGTAGTAACAACATCAAAATAATACTAAAAAATGTCACAATGCCACCACCCAAAATACTGCTTGTGCTTCCTTTAGTACCCCTGCTACTTCTCCCATATATCCTCACTATCTAAGAGAATCATTTCAACCTAGGATTCCAGTGCCCTAAATTCCATACCTCCTCTCTACCAGCATTAAGCAACTATGAATACTTCTGTAGTCCTCTTTCATCCAACTTTACTGCCCCTAAATACTACCAACCCATTAGATCCAATCACCCCCCCCCCGAAAACCAAACATTACCAAAAACTCTTATATAAAATACTTAAACTCATACTTAACTTATGCTACAACATCACAAGGCATGAGGACATCCACCCAAACCCTGGCCCAGCCTCAACTGCTGCACTTTGCTCCCACACTAATAATCCTACCAATATTTCTCTGTCGAATAGGCCTCTCAACTCATTCCTAGTCTGTCATTTAAGCATTAGAAGCTTAAATAATAAGGTTCACAACCTGCACACCCTCTTAACAGTCCATTCACCAGACATATTATGTTTTACTGAAACCTTACTGATATTGCAGCAGGATCATCTTTGATCATGGCTACAAATTTGCATAAAAATGTTTACTCACTGCTGCACATATTCAGACTATTTCAGCAATATTTTTTTATTACTTTGAGAGAGCTCATTTTCAGAAATATGAGGGGGATTGAATAGGTTCCACAGTAACACCACAAAACTGAACACCTGTAAACAGAGAACTGGTTGGCCCTGAGAGTACAAAATGCTAACTTGAGTACATACATGATGTAAATGGGTACTCTATGGATGGATGAAGACTGAATTCTCAAACATCATTTGCCCGAAATTCAACCCACTGATGATCTGAGGTCTTATATTAGAAATCACTGTTGGTGAGTTGTGCCAGCAGTGATGCCCTTTTGGAGGGCATTTTCCCCTTCTTCAAGCTGTTGAGACCATATTGACCATGGAGTTAGTATATATAAATATGTGGGCATGGCGGCAACACTTAAAAAGGTGTTTTTCGTCTTTTTTTTTGGGGGGGGGGTGCAGTTCTGGGATTCCAATCCTCAGTGGGTTTGACTTTGTCTGCTCACAGTGGAAGTGATTGAAACGCATGTACTGTCCTAACATGTAAGTGAGTTTTGCACAAAGAAAACACACAAAAACTACAGGAAACAAAGTATAGCCACTTGCCCCCCCTTGCTTTATTTTTCACAGTTCACTCTCACTACATCTCTGAGAAAAGTTCTGTCTCACCTGAAAACATTGGAGCCAAACTGGTGTCACAACTAATCTCTGGTAGGTTCATTGCACTCATCATAGTGAAAATGACTTAAAGTAACACATACTGAATAAATATGATACGCAGAGGATAGTTTTGTGATAACAGACATTTGTATTGCCATTTCATGTCCACTGGGCCTATCATTTTGAAATTCACAAATTAGAGGGAGTTATGTTCAAATGCAGTACTGACACATCCAGGCGGTCATGGTGGTGCAGCGGTTAACATTGCCACCTCACAACAAGAGGTTCTCTGGTTCGATCCTTGGCTGGGATGCATTCTGTGGGAGTCTGCATGTCTGCCCTGTGGTCATGTGGGTTTTCTCCGGGTGCTCCGGTTTCCTCCCAAAGACATGCTGTAGGTGGATTGGACACTCTAAATTGGCCCTAGGTGTGAGTGTGTGTCTTCTGTAGAAAGTTGGGTGCCGGGCTGGCAACTCGACACTGTAAAACTCCACTGCCAATCATGAGCGGACAGGTGATCCTCTGTGGTGACCCCTAACTGGGAAAAGCTGGAAGAAGAAGCAGTACTGACACATCCACTACTAAAGCTCATGTTAGAAAGTTTGTGACACTCGATAAAGCACACCTGGGAATTGTTAAGAAAGGGCATGTGATGATATGTGTTATCTGGGAATGTGCAAAGGGATTGAACTGATTATAAAAAAGCCTGTCATATCTTTAACATGTAGCAAAAAAAAAAACACAACTTCAAATATTTAATGATGAGTTAAAAAATTCTGGACAGACTACAGAATAAAGTTGCTAGACATTTATTTCATTTCAAGGAGAATCAGCATCTCATGTGTGTTGATTAATATTCTAAATACTCATCAAGCCAAAAGCTGCATCAATAATTGTCATAGCACTGTTAAAGTCAATGTTCACTCAGCAAGTTATTACTGATATATTCAGTGCACCTTATTGTACTCAACACATACACTTAGCCCTACCAGGTCAGATCAGTGACTGTTAACCTGTGATTATTTGACAGTAGGGGGCCTATCAGTTCCGTCCACAGATTGCCTCTTTGCCAGTCAATTACAGCCAGTTCACCGACCAGTGTGCACCTCAGATGTCTGATTCTGATCAAATGAATGGATGAATGAATGAATGAATAAATAAACAGTCACAGTAAATGTATTTGAACTCATTATTCCCATACATATATAGTTCATCCCATTGAAACGTTCCTCCCACATTGATGTGCCCTCCATTTCTTAACATTTTATTGAATGTGGTGGTCTTCACTTCAAAAGTTTAGTTGTGAACAACTAACTAACTAAAGAAAACAGTAATACAATTCAACTCATTTCTATCAAGGATGTATAGTACAACCAAAACTTTCTGGGGTGGCGTAAACCAGGGAACCCTGTTGGCTAGGCTTACTTAGGCTCTTGGGCCAATAGCCTAGTACCTTCCTATGAACCTATAAACCTGGCTAAAACCAGCAACTAAAGATAATGAGGTAATACCACCTAGGTATCAAATACTTAGACTAGACAGAGCTAATAGGAAAGGTGGTGGGGTTTCTGTTCTCTTCAAATCTAACCTAACATTCACTGCAGATACCCAACAACTACCCCAAGATAATAATGCTGAAACCCTCATTACCAAACTTCAAATTAACAAAACAAAGGTAGATTCATACTAAGCTAACTGCCCTTGCGAGCCATTTTAAGCCTAGCCAATAATCCCTTGTGAGACTCAAACCCTGCACCTTGTGTTTGTAAGGCAAATACCTTAACCATTAGGCCACCCTCCCAATAAATATATTATCTGCGTTTACATTCCCGCAGGTAAAAATGTTAGCATACTAGAAGACATCCTACAATGGTTATCTAGTAACTACCCCCAAGAAACCTTTGTTCTTGGAGACTTTAACATTGATTGGAGCTCCTGTTCCTCTGAGTCTCCTGCTACCCACATTGACCTATATGGGTTTTCACAGATCATTTCCACTCCCTCCAGGCTTAATAAATCTAACAACAAAGAAAGTACCCTAGATTAGATATTTATCAATTTCCATCCCCAGTTATACAAGTCCAGAACTCTGCCCAATGACCTAAGTGATCACTGCTTCACCGATATAATTAAGCTCAAGGCTGATAACCCCCAATTACCCACTTATAAAACAATAAGAACCAACAAAAACTTTAACCTTACCAACTTCCAAAATTAGCACAGAGCATACAGCTGGTCTCTCTTAAAACTACTTCCACTGGATGATGCAGTGGAATACTTCAATAACAAATTCCTTGCCATACTCAACTTGCATGCCCCTACCTGCTCCATCAAAACCAAAACAAAAAACAGCACCTTGCCTCTCAAAAGATACAAAATCTAAAATCATACTTAGAAATAAAACATGGGCCCCTTGGTGTGCTACAAAAGACCCACACCACCAACTTAGATATAGACAATTAAGGAGCAATACCAAAAAAATATATTATCCTTGACAAGAAAAACTTATGCCATCTGCAACAGAAAAAACATAACAAACCCCAAAAGTTCTAGGCTGGTATAAATAAGCTACTTCACCCAGGACATACTTCTGCTCCTTCCCTTTTGGCATCTACCCATACATCACTGGTAGACACTGCAAATATCTTCAATAGCTTCTTTACAGAAACTATCCAGTCCCTGGCCAGCCAACCCACTCCTACCTCCTCTATCTAAGTTAATGACACACCTAATACCCCTCTTCCCTTTAGATTTCAACCTGTTCCTATCACTCTAATCCGAAGTCTTATCAAGAATTTAAAACCTATCACTCTTGCTGCTGACCTCCTCCTTGCAGAGTATTTGCAAAAGGCTGCTGACGTCATCAACTACCCAAGCACAATCCTGATAAATAGAACCCGATCCAAAGCCTCATCCCCTCAATTTGGAGAGTATCCTATGTTATAGCTCTACATAAAGGTGGTAGCTCCATAGAACTATCAAACTTCAGACCCATAGCCATTCTATCTCCACTAGCTAAAATAATGCAAAAAATGTGTCCCTAAACAACTCATGCACTACCTAATTCAAGGTAAGCGGCTGGCTGACTCTCAGCACAGCTTTAGGCCATACCACAGCACCCCCTCTGCTCTTTTCTCTTTCTCTAATGTCATTAACCATAACTGTAATAACAACCTACTTTCCGCCGCTCTCTTTCTAGACATATCCAAGGCTTTTGATATGGTTAACCATCAGTTACTCATCAATTCCCTGAAAGCTTTCTCCTTAGACTATCACTCTCTCCAATGGTTTCAATCCTATCAGGACATCAACAGGCAGTCCTATGGCAAGATAAGCTATCATCCTGTCTACCCATCACCCTAGGAGTCCCACAGGGCTCAATACTAGGACCCCTTCTTTTCTCCATGTTTATTAATGACCTCCACACTGTTATCCCTAAAGCAACATGTATTCAATATGCAGACAACTCCACGTTGATCTGCTCAGCCACCTCACAAGCAGATCTGCAGTCTTTAACCCAACGTACTTTAAATACTGTTGAAAATTGACTCAGTAATCACCATCTGTTATTAAACCCTACAAAATAAAGCTGCTCCTTTTCACTCTCACTTGTAGGTCCAACCCTCCAGTCATTACCATAATATCTAGCAATGGGGCCATTATCTCCCCTAAAGCCCAAACCAAACTCCTGGAAGTCATAGTAGACAATAACCTTACATTTGATGCACATGTCAATCAAACCATCAAAACTATAAACAAAAAACTTGGATCCCTTTACAAGCTCAAACCTTTCCTCAATCCTCTTGCTAGAACTGCTATTGCCCATTCTCATCTCCTATTTACCCTACTTTACACCTCCCCTCTACTCACAGACTTGCACATAACTGAAATTAACAATTTATCCTGCTGTTATAACCACATCACTAGATTTGCCACTAGTTCAGCGTATAGGACACACCAATGTTGCAATCTAAATCTTCTAGGGTGGCTTGAACTACCTTCCCTACTACAGATTAACCAGCTCATAGTAGCTCATAAAGCTCTCCACCACCCAGATAATACACCAGCACTCAAAAATATTGTCAGCCCATATAGTAATCACAGCAAACTTCATTCATCCAATAGACTATTGGTCCAAACAGTCAAATCCAAAAACACAGCTGGTGATGCCTTGTTTGCCAACTCGGCTGGCAAAACATAGAATCAACTCCCTGCTGACCTTCTCTTTAACCCTCACACTAGTCAAAGAAAATCTCAAAAAATATTTTAAATCACACTGGCTATGCCCTTGCTCTAATCCTGACTAACATCATCTCTGTGTCTAAAGAACATTACCACAATTGTATTATGCATACTAAATGTCCTAATGTAGAATTTCATAATTCTGTCTTCTATCTTTTTGTCCTACACTTGTTTAGTGTTCACTTCTGATTTAAAAAATGGTATAAACAGTGTGTCTCATGTATTCTATGAACTGTCTTGTCCGTTGTATTGTTTATATCATATATCTGTGTGGAGTATTTCTCCCAGGGCCTCCACTGAAAATGGACATGTACCCAGTCGGACTATCCCCATCAACAAATGTAAAACAAATAAATAAATACAATTTTAGCAGTACATGTAAATGGTTGATTCCAGGGATAATACTCTGAAGACTCTCTTGTTGAGCATGGTTGCTTACACACCTTCCATGTCAACCTCTATCTGCATACTTGTGAGGATTTACTATGCACACATGGCAGACACAGATGATTGAGGAAAAGTTCAAATCCACAAACATGAAGGTCATGCTGGATGTAAAACACAGGTATCCCAGAAGTCCCAGCATGCTTTGTTGTGGAAACCATGATGAGACAGCATGTTGTACATTATTGGACTTCCTGACCTCAGTGTCCAGGCCTCATATACATAGTGCCATCTAGTCAATGTGTAGTCAATGTCAAAGACTTCAGCAGTAATCAATGTCTAGTCAATGTCTAGTCAATGTCAAGAATGTCAGCAGTGTCATGTAGGTCACACCTCCATAACAACTCAGTGTAAAGTGCTCATGAGAGCACCCATTCTATTTCCTACAAAGAACCCCAGCACTATCATATGTGGACATTGTGTATGGCATAGTATATTTGTGAGGTGCAAACCCCATGTCCTACATCCTTCCACTTGCCAGTGGACAGTGGCACCAGCAACAAAGCAGGCAACCTGAAGATGTTACAAAGAAACTGTAAAGAACATTTGCAGACTGATAGAGAAAAAAATCTATTTACCTTTGGGGAGGAAAGATACAAAAAATATCTGCTTGCCTATGAAAATGAAAAAAAGAAAAAGAAAATATATGCACATAACTGGAAATGGTTAAAAACAGACTGATATATAATCCCTCCACATCCAGGGGGTAGGACTACAAAACTGTAGATGGTGCCAAGTCATATAAATGGTGTGGATACATCTGCATGTAAAGTTAAGTATATGACATCAAACATGCCTTGTTGCACAACATCACCCACAGTCCATGCACCCCCCTCCCAAATGTTGGTATGACTTTGTCTGATGGCTACTCTGCAAGTAGTGCTGGCTGTTACACTACCAACTACACATGTGTGTATGGTATGTGAAGGAATATCTGGGGCGCATAAAGAGAATCGCCTACAGCTTACACTGCATGCAACAGGTTTTATATCAGTAACTTCACACTATCACATAGTGTTCAACAAGGACAATAGTTGTTGACAAGATACCATTGCTTTGCCTGCACAACCATATACCATGCAAGACCCTGTCTGTAGGAGTGCTGTGTTACTTCTTTTGATTGGCTGTCATTGCTGTCCTCACTGCTGCAAGTTCCAGGTGGTACAAGGGATGGAAATGTCTAATCAGTTGAGGGTAACACTGGTAGCGATAATGGTGACATTGATGGACCAGACCAATGCAGTGTCATATTGTGCAGTATTAAGCACACAGTAAATATTCTGTATGCAGTAGCAGGGTCATACTGAAGACCACCCCTACCCATACATTTCCAGGCATTGGAAACAGGCTTAAATTAGGCCAATGACTATGCATATCTGTGACAGGCAGGTGTTGTGCCACTCTTTCACAGCTTCCTGTGGAGCTTGTACTGGTGTCATAAACTATAGTTGAAATGTATATCCTGCATCACATGAAAAATGCAGAGAGAGATGGGGTGTCTGTGTTACATCTTCTTCATTTATATTCAATTACTTATCAAGGTGTTTAGTGTATCTATGCTGCATTTACCAATGAAGTACCCATCTAGTATCTTTCCATGCAAAAAGTAGTGATAGCATGAACTTGTACACTAAAAATGGAAATCATGGGAAAGACCAGAATTCAGGGATAAGATATTGGTGATACAGCCAGGTGGATCACAGACTACCTGCCAGTTGATGGAATGGTAGTCTTTCCTCTTACGGTATCTTGCACCTCATGGGTCAGGTGAGTCCCTAATAACCACATGGGTGCAATCTATTACACCAAGCCTATTAGGGAAGTGTACCAGATCATATGAAACACACATGGTTGTATCTGTCTTTTGTGGGATATGTGAAAAATACATATGTTCATCTCTGTGGTAAAAAATGGCATTAGTGAATTGTTGTAGAAGCCTGTGAGATACTTAAAGTGTCCCCAGTCTGTTCATGCAGTCCCTCATGTCAAGAATAGTGACAACTATGTATACCTTGGCATCCAAAATGACAGGTAGAGCATGCATTCCCCAAGTTTCAGTTTGTGGCCCATGTAAGTTTACCAAAACTGGTGTGATGTCCCTTTTCACATCGAACTAGTCAAGTACCTCGTACTGTTCAAAAATACAATGTGTTATGGATCGCTGGTGATGTGTATGCCTTGGGACCCTGCCACATAAGAAATTCTTTGTGCTTTCCTTAGTAATAATGCTTTCTGTCGAGAAGTACATTTGAGGAAAAGGCTTGTTCATCATATCTCAAAATTGCTGCTTTTTCTGTAGTTCAGTCAAATAAACTAATTTAAGAAAGAATGAAACTTCAAGTTTGTATGTACTGCAAAATCTGGTTTAAAAGAAACAGATACTTTTTTAAACCTGCTCATAGATATGTAGCCCCTGACTTCATAAACATATTACTGTATTCTCATTTTGATTAAGATGGGACGCTAGCAATTACAGGGAGTTTTGTGCAATGACGTTAGAAGAGGGAATCAAGTATCATCTCGGCACACTGCCACCTTCTTCCTCACTTCTGAAAATGAATGAAATCAAAGTAAATGCTCGATTACATCAGTATTATTTTTCACTGTCTTTTCCTTCTTATGAGGATTTAAGAACTGTATAAAATATAGCAACCAAAAATGTACATATTATCAAAGGTTGTAACTAGCAATATGATAGTCAGTAAACTGCTGAATTATAGCTTGCTGACTTTTTTGTTTAATTTTATTTGTAGAACATTTCCATATACATGCCTCATTGTTCTTGAAGTTGTTGTTGTTGTTGTATAATCCTCAATTTGGGTCCAATAGGTCCCTAGGTTCAAATCCTGGAAGAACTCTTGCGTTTTGGGGGTTGGCATAATGGTTAAAGTGCCTACCTCATAGGCACAAGGTACAGGGTTTGATTGTCACTATTGGTCTCTGTCTGGTTATTGGCTAGGCATGTAATAGCCCACAGACTGATTGTCTAGTATTTGTATATGAACCGATAAACACCAATGTATATAAATAAGCAATACAGTTAAAGCATTTTAATATGACAACATTGTTTTAATCTAATCAATGAAATCTTCAAGATGCACTGCATTTGTATAATGGTCTGCATTTTTTCTAATAATATTTCCAACATAACTGCCTATAGAGATCTATTTTTTGATGAAATGTGGGATGATATTAAATTTGTCTTTCTGAGGACGTGTAGAATAGTTATATAATTTTAAAATTTTGAGTCACTTACTTCCCCATTTAAAGAGAAGTAAAACTACAAAAATATAAAGTAGGTTCAGAGATAGGAATAAAATAAGAAAGGGGCTTATATGGTTATACAGCCATGTGCACCACATGCTTTATAATATAACTCCCACTTCATATATACCATAAAATCACTGCTTAACATAGACACTAACCAGTCACCTCATTTAATTTCCAAGTCAGTGGCAACCATAACATTTTCTCCATTAACACTGACCCAACTTTTGTCATTAAATAGCACCTCCTAAATCTAAAAGCTAGAACCTTGACTGCATATAAACTACCCATTGAATGCTTGAAAATTGAAGTAAATGTCATTGCCTACCTCATCTTAATACTCACTGCGAGATCCACCCATCAGTCTTATTTCCCCTCCTAAAGGAAGAAATTATTCATCCTATTCCTACACAAAGGGAGAAACACAACTGATCTTCACAGCTGTAGACAAACAGCCATTCTTTTCCTCAGATAAAAAAATCTTAGAAAAATGTATCTATTCTCAACTCACCAACCCCATTCTTACCAATAACCTTCTCTCCTCAATTCAGCATGGTTTTAGCACAAACCATAGTACCACTCTAACAGCATTAAACATAGCTGAAATACTGGCATTATTGTATCTACCCTTTTCTTGGACATATCTAAAGCCTTTGTAACTGTCTCTCATAATAAACTGCTACATCAGTTAGCCTCCCTTAATCTGTCTTACTTCAGTGTTTCCTGGTTTCTCATCTATCTGTCCAACAGATCCTAAGCTGTTAAATGGCAATCAAGCATGTCAACATTTTTGCTAATCTCTCCTGGTGCTCCCCAAGCCTCCAAACAAAGACCACTCTTGTTTAATATATTATCGTAATTTACGTAATGCCTCAAAACATGCCAAACTAGTCTACTAAGCCGATGATGCACACCTTTACTACCCTGCCCAAAATTCCATTCATCTCCAACAGATTACACAAGATTCATAGTGCTCCATAAAAAATTGGCTAGCAAAATCACAAAGCTCACAACAAATCAGGAAATGCTATTTACTCTGATGGCATCTCAAAATTCTGGAACTCAATTCCCCTTCCAGTCAGACTCCTCAACGATAAATGTATCTTCAAAGGTAAATTAAAATTGTTCCTGCTTAACTCAGACTATTCTGCTATTACCCAGGTGAAATAATTTCAAAACTACTCCTGTGTACATATACATGTCAGTGACTTTCTGTTTTCTCTTATTTTTCTGTCTTCTACTTTTCTTATAAACAAATTGCATATAATTATATCTGACCTTATGTACTACTACTTAACTGCATCCAGTACTGACTATATTGTTGCAAAATATACTTGTTTATTTCATCTGCTTTATTTACCCTCACTCTGCTTAATTTCTCCAAGTCTTTGGGTTTCTAATTCCATGACAGGAATGAACCCATTCATAAGTCATGGTTTAATTACTGTGCTCATGAAATTAGTATTGTTTCAGTCTTTGATGTTATCCAAAAGTAATCTTCCCAGCATGCACAGTGTGCCTAGAATTGACTCCTTCTACGATTAATATGAAATTACATGTATTGATAGAATATTTAAGTACAACTATAACTGTAAAATCCTTTTTTCTTAGACGTTTGCTCCTACTTCTGCTGGATATCTTTCTTTCACATTTCCCTCATTTCTGCCTGCAGAATTCAGATATTTTATGACTTTGGATCTCCCTGTACATAAGACACAGTAATCACTTGGTGTAGCAATTTCAATGATCTATGCTATTTTTGTCTTTTTCGTGGACTACTAGATCTGGTTTTCTCGCATCTATTTTTTTGAACTGTTGGCAATATCTGATCCCATTTGATTAACACTTAATCATTCTCTATAATGCTTTGTCATTCATGTTTCCAAAGCTTCTCAGTTACTTCTATATGACGGTGTTTGGAGAATCCCCAATGCAACAGTCTCACCACATTATTTCAGTGTACAGACCCTCTCGCATGAGTGTATCACACCCAACAAGATGTGCAACTGTTTCCAATTCTTTTTCACAGAACGTACATTTGTTTATTTCTCCCATATGTTCAATGAACTTTGTGAACAAGTGTGCACATAATCCACTATCCTGGGCAGCCATTATTAATATTTAATCTTTTGGATTCGGCTCACCTCTCCTTAACCATTTGTGTGTCAAATCCTGAACAACGTGATGTTGTTACAGGAAATCTCTGTACTTGCACAAAATAATTATGCCTTTTCCATTTTTCCTTCCTTCTCATCTGATACTTATCCTTATATTCTTTCTTTTGTTTTTAGCACATGCAGTTGTAGATTTTTGTCTACTTCTGGTTTAGTTTCCATTGCCGCATGACAACAGAATTCTTCTGCTAAACTAAACACTTACACTTCCTCTCCTTTCACTATGTCTCGATCTGATCAAGTCAGCAAATAGATATGCATTCCCACAACTGCAGATCTATGGATGTAATCAGTTTTGAGGAGGCTAATACCTCCTTGAGAGCAGGGAATATATAATCTTGGTAAACACTGATGGGTTAAGGGCAAGACAAAACATCAGCAGTGACAAAGTATCACCCTGTATTATCCCCTTTGAATTTTTATCCCTGAGAAAATAAGATGACCTTTGTCATCACTTAATTACAAAGTAGTTTGCCACACTTTTATGGTCACTACAATGTAACTGATTATTGTGGGATTTATCTTATACATCTGTAAGCACTCCTTTTTCCATGAATGTGGGATGCTGTCAGATGCCTTTTTGTAATCTATTCATGCCATGTTTAGATTCTTACCCCTTTTACAGTCCTCTATTATGGCTTTACTTAGAAACAGCCTTTACTTTATTCCATATGAGTCACTGTTATTACCCTTTTGTTCTATTGTCACGCCTGATTCTTTTAAATGACCACAAGCTCTGCATCAATTCCAGTACATAGTTTGTACATTGTTGGAAGGCAAGTTACTGGTCTAAAGCTTTTAGGATGGCTTAGAGGTTCACTCTTAAGGAGGAGTATCATTTTCCTGTTGCTAGCCATGCTAGTGTTTGTTTGGGATGAGGAAAATAAGTAAATCTTACTCATGGCTAAACATTAGTGTGAAGATGTTAATACTTCTATCGAGATGTTAGATACTACATCCGGACCTGGTGGTTATCATTTAGGAGGTTTTTTAATTTTCTTTCAATTTCGCTGGCTGTTACATCATCCTATTTCATATCCTCTACATTTAATAACCAGAAACTATGAAACAGTGTACTTTCTAGATCATAAAAAAATAATAAAACAATGCCGTACCAGATGCTACAATTGGAAATTTAATTGAAAATTAACCATTTTTGTCCAACCTACATGGAACTTCATCAGAAACAAAACAGCTGTTCACTTCCTTTATGTAAAACCTTTAAAGGCACCAACCATTAAGAAATATTTAAAGAGATAGACCCTTAAAACCATAAATATTGAACAATCTTGCAATGATAGATGAAAAAGCTACAAATAACAATTTAAAATATACAAAATATAAGTATAAAATGTACCAACCATAAAATTATTATAAATCATAAACTTGAAACTTTGACTTTTAAAATTGGCTTAACAGAAATTAAATTATTAATCCCTGGTGGACCACTAACATTTAATAACAACTGCCACTAAATTTCCCTCTGTTCTAATAGCAACTCCCAGTCACCAACCTGATGGGGTATGACACTTTTTCCAATATACTAAAGGCAACATTTCTGAAGTCTTTGCATTGAACAGAATGTTTGTATAAAGCATTAACATAAATTGCTTTGCTAATTGTATGCATATGTTAATATATCCTAGTTTTTAGTGGACCCACGGTCTTGCCGATTTAAAAAGCTGGAGAAGATGAACAACAACAATATAAACAATGCTTTTAGTATTACTATTGTAATTACCTCTGTCAGAAATGAATCTAGAATATCAAGGAACAAAAATGTGCATTTCCCGCAACATATATCTACACTCTTTACACGCACGACAGCATTTTATCCATGTGTTCATATCCGACATTCCATATACACCCTTATTCTTTTCAAAAATAGTCTTAAGGAGTCTATTGTTTTATATACAGCCCTAGGCTGTTGCCCTAATTGATTTAATAGTCCAAAGGCCACAAAAACAGTGCTCCAATGACTGCTGATCACCTTTTTGAGATAATAATTTATTTACTAAATTCAGTCAATCACAAATGCCTATGATAAAGTCTCATTATTATCTAGGTGATTTTTTTTTTTTAAAAAGTAATAGAGTGATGTAAAGGGGGACCATATTTAATATTTCTAGCCTCTGACACCCATTTATTAAGATCATTAAACGATTCCTTAAACAAATTACATAATTTTACAACTTCTTGATTAAAAATACAATCATCAGAAATCAGCCTACTCAATGTAATCATCTTCCCTTTGACCAAATTTCTCTGCGATATTATGAAAAAAATATCTGCTTACTTTAATGTGTAGTCATATATATATATTTGTATTATTACAATATTTTTACTTGATTTTAATTGTTGATTTTAGGTGTATTTACTATACCTAGGGTGGCTATGTTTTGCATCAGAGGAAATTCTATATTTGTTAATACTATTTCTACCAATTTAAAACATTTTTATATTTGTTATATGTTTTTAAATGGAGTCAATATATGTATGTATTATTTTTTTATGCTTGGTTCTGCACTAAATATTGTTCACTGTGCTCTTGATTAGGTTGGGATTTGTTAAAACATTAGAAATGGTATGGCTTGTTTTTTGTCTAATTAGGATTTCAATTTGATTGGTAGTTGGCTTAGATAACTAGTATAAATTAAATTCTTATGGTGTTGGACTGTGCATTTGATGAAGTCTGTTTTTTAGATGAAAATGCAGTGAATCTGTTAAAGCATTTATATATGTGAGTGTTTTTAATAAAGTATTTATTCATTTATTCAGTGACTTGGGTTTGGTCTTTCCAAGTGCCATTGTTTGATTTTTTTCAGGTTTTTGTGTTGTCACACTTTTCCTCCTTTTATTTGGTCATAGTTGCGCATAAGATGTATAGAAGACCATTCTGACACTTTTGGAGTTGATTCAAGCAAGACTGTGGAAGTTAGTGAAATCCGGAAGATGGCAGGCCAATTACCTCAACTAGTTGATCTACTTACTCCCATATCTCAGAGGTATGGAAGACCATTCTGACACTTTTGGAGTTGATTCAGGCAAGACTGTGGAAGTTGGTGAAATTCAGAAGATGGTAGACCAATTAACTCAACTGGTTGACCTACTTACTCCCATCTCTCACTCCCTAACCTCTTTTATTTCCATAACCTTTTTGCCTGGTAACCAGAAAATGATGGCACAACATAGATATGATGTGGATCCCCCTGGTGGAATTCAAAGGTCAAGCGGTTCAACCAAATAGTGCCAAGGTGAAGCTCCAACCAAAATCCAAACGAAAACACCACGTAGCCAATATCCTTCAACCTCAAACCACACTTTATTAATATACAGACATAAAATAGTTAAGCGCTTTCGTCAGTTGACTTCATCAGAACAAAAGTAAAAGGTGAACCATACTCTTATATATACCAAAACTACTAATTAAGCCTTAAAATCCATCAATTATACAATCAAATCTTAAAAGGGAAATTTTATACAAAATAAAATATTTTAAAATATTTTAAAATATGTGTGTATATATATATATATATATATATATATATATATATATATATATATATATATATATATATATATATATATATATATAATAAATTAAACCTCATGGATGAAACTGAAAAGATATGTACATATGAGCATAATAAAAGTAAAAAGTTCATGGTAAAACTACATCTATAACATGATGTTTATCATAATTTATAGGCTCTATACTTGAGCTCTGGTTTGATACTGATATGATCATTTAATCCAGGATAAACTGTGGCATTCAGTTCTAATTGCCACTTAACCTCTGCCCTTAAAAGTTTATTGGTCCAGATCCCACCTCTAACATCCTTTCCTACCACTTCAAGAATACCAAACTGAAATTTATGGTCAGGAAATGTTTGAATATGTTTGGATAATGCAATTTTCTCATCATTCCTAGAGATACTATATAGATGTTCATATATCCTCCTACGTAACTTTCTTTCTGTTTTTCCTACATAATAATTTTTACAAAGTTGACACAAAGCAAAATAAACAACTCCTGGAGTGTTGCAAGTCCCTACACTAAGCGTCACCTCAATATTATAGGGTCCCAGCAGTAATGTAGGAGTTTTTAATATGTATTTGCAATAGTCACAATTGCCACATGTTGTAGTCCCCCTATTGTTATCTTTCCAAACTGTACCATGATTCTCAAATAAACTTTTTAAATTCCTATTAACTTTATAAGTAAAAGAGGGTTGATTGCCAACTATAGACCATATTTCCTGGTTGGACTTGAAAATTGTCCAATTGTTCATAATAACATTCCTAACTTGGGAAGATGTTTCACCCTCAGTTAACACCATAGATTTGGTGTAATCAATAATAATGTGTCAACTTTGTAAAAATTATTATGTAGGAAAAACAGAAAGAAAGTTACGTAGGAGGATATATGAACATCTATATAGTATCTCTAGGAATGATGAGAAAAATGCATTATCCAAACATATTCAAACATTTCCTGACCATAAATTTTAGTTTGGTATTCTTGAAGTGGTAGGAAATTATGTTAGAGGTGGGGACTGGACCAATAAACTCTTAAAGGCAGAGGTTAAGTGGCAATTAGAACTGAATGCCACACTTTATCCTGGATTAAATGATCATATCAGTATCAAACCAGATCTCAAGTATAGAGCCTATAAATTATGATAAACATCATGTTATAGATGTAGTTTTACCATGAACTTTTTACTTTTATTATGCTCATATGTACATATCTTTTCAGTTTCATCCATGAGGTTTAATTTATTATATATATATATATATATATATATATATATATATATATATATATATATATACACTCATATTTTAAAATATTTTAAAATATTTTATTTTGTATAAAATTTCCTTTTAAGATTTGATTGTATAATTGATGGATTTTTAGGATTAATTAGTAGTTTTGGTATATATAAGAGTATGGTTCACCTTTTACTTTTGTTCTGATGAAGTCAAATGATGAAAGCACTTAACTGTTTTATGTCTGTATATTAATAAAGTGTGGTTTGAGGTTGAAGGATATTGGCTACGTGGTGTTTTCGTTTGGGTTAAAGGTCAAGCGGTGACAATGCTGGCATCCAACAGTACAGTTCAATGAGAACAGATTCGATTATGAGCAAACTCCTAACCTTTTCAACAACCATATGAATGAAAATAAAGGACTGAATGTAAGTGCGACTAGACATGGTACAATGAGCACTCAGAGACAAGGTGACATTTTAACTTTTGAACAAAATGTTGAGCCAAACTATGATTTGGATGCCTGGTTGAATCAGAAGTACACATTTAAATGGAATGAACAAGTGTCTAATGACAATACGTACTCAGACACCTACAACAATATTCAACAACTTTATGATTATATGTTAAGATATAGAACTTTGGAAATGGACAACAAATATCTCAAAGAATGCATTAATTTGGCTATTGTACCAAAGGGGTTATGAGTATGAAAATACCCTAATAATGTTGTTGATGCCTAAGATTTTCACAGAGAATTACTGGGTATTTTTGATGGATGTGGGATTAATATTATGAAAGCTATTATTAAACAAAATGAGAGGGAGATGGCTGCATTGTTTGTACAAATAGAGTGTATTAACCATGTTATTACAAATAATTTATATTTACTATTGAACATAAAAAAAAATTGATATTAGGATTAACACTGACAACATGTGTAAAGTTATTTTAAATAGGAAAATTAGGAAGTTGGACAGGGATGGAAGGAAGTATAACCCAGGCCTAAAATTTGTGGGAACTATCAGGTTTGGAATGACACTCACTTAGACCATTTTCCTGATAGGGGGAACAATGTTGAGGTGAAGTAAGGCAGCACTATGATTTTAGGGAGGGTAAGGTCATAAAGAGTAATCTAAATGACAACGACCCTTTAGAACACCCCAGCTTCAGAGGTTCAAGAGATTGAAACACAAAACTATCCTCCACTACAACTATAATGTAGGGATGTGATGGGGAGAGGCAGGGGAAGATACTGAAGGAGACATTTAGTGCAGAACAGACCAGGATTTGCAAACTTGATTTCCAATACACTTACAATAATTGTAATATTTTTAATTATAGTAGTTTGGATATTAAAGTTGGGCATTTTAACTTATTTTCAAAAGGTTTTAAGTTTATTCCAAAACACAAATGTGATATTTGTAAAGTATTAATTGATTTTAAATTATTTGTTAGAAAGAAAAATGTAGACATTTTGACTTTAAGCACTACACAAGGGCCAAGTTCTAACAAAATTCTTAGGAGAAAAAGTACTTTTATCCCCCCTTTGCACCCTCAACTGTGAAAAAGTTGTAGAAGGTGAATCTTAATAACAAGGTAGTCCTGAAATTTAGTGTTGAGGAGAGGAAACTGTTGGAAGATCTTAGGGATAACAAGTTTTTGAGAGAAATGAAGCCGATTAAAGGTGGGGAAACCATGTTTATGGACTCCTTAATATATGAAGGAAAGATGATGGACATTCTTAGTGTTAACAATAAATACATAAGGATGTCTAAAAATGAGATTAATATTGGCTACAGAAGAAGCAATTTGGAAATAAAAGACATGTTAGAAGAGGGAACTACTGACTTGGATAGCTACCATCATTTGTTAAATGACAAGCACTGGGTTCCCTCAATTTTTGGGACACCGAAAGTGTACAAGAATGCCCTGGACCCACCCCTTAGACCCATTGTTTCAGGGGAGGGATCCATCACAGCCCCATTTGCCAAACTATTGGATTATAAGCTAAAAAGGTTATGTATGAATTAAATATGTATAATAAAGGATTCATGAGATTTTCAAAAATGCATTAAAACTGAACTATTTAGTGAAAATGTTATATTTGTCACCATTGATATTATGGATTTGGTTCCCATCATTCTCTACAACAAGGGAGTGGAATGGTTTAAAGAAGCATTAGTAGACAAGGGGGGGGGCTTTCCAATAATGAGTTCTGTACATGCCTGGAATTAATGGAAATGGTATTAAAATATAATGTTATTTATTATGAGGGTGAGTTCTTTCAGCAGATAAATAGTGTAGCTAATATTATATTTTCCTTATGGGAACACAAGTTTTTGTTTGCATCTGAGTATGCTGCTTGTTGGAGTCTTTACAAAAGATACCTTGATGACATCTTTTTATTTCGGGTTGCTTCAGAAGATAAACGCAATGAATTTTTAGATTACATTTCCCAATCTACAGATTTTCTGAGGTTTATCAATGATATTAGCTATGACAGAATGAATTATCTGGACGTAACTATAATTAAGTTTAATGGGGGGGGGTAAATCTGCTGTCTTTAGGAAGGGGACATATTCTAATTCTTTTTTTATATTTTAAAAATGCCTACCCATTTTATCAGAAGACGGTTATTGTAAAGGGACAAAATGTCAAAGGGAGTAGAATGACCTCTGAGGAGAACGATTTTCAAGAGGAGTGTAAGTTTTTGTTTTGATATGTTCAAATAAAGGGGTTACCCTATTGAACACATTAAATATATTATTAAAGAAGTTTTCACAAATAGAAAAGACACGTTTGCCCCCCTTTTAGGGAATAATACTGTTACATTAAGATCTGATAATATAGGTTATAATTTTTTGGAGGAGAAGGAAGATTATCAAGGACTTTTATTACTGACTACAATGATGATGCTAATGTCACTAAAGCAGTAATGGAAAGGGAATGGAATAGATTTGCTAGTTTATCTGACTTGGAAAATATTTCTGGTAAATCTTTTAAATGTATTTTCAGAAAAAGATTAATATTAAGGATGTATTGGAGTCTAACAATAGGTATGGAGTTCTGGGCACAAATAGGAGGGTTGGCACTTTTAAATGTGGTGGATGTCCCCATTGTCAGTTTATTGTTCACAAGGAAGGGGTGTATATAAAAGGCAGGAATAAACACATTTTGGGAAGGACACATTCTAATTGTAATAGCTCTGGGGTGGTCTACATGGCTCAGTGTGAAATATGTGAAGCATTTTACATAGGTAAAACTGAGAGTAAGCTCAGCAAAAAAATATATGAACTTTATTATAACATAAGGACTAAAAATGAGAACAACACACTGTTCAAGCTCACCCTTATATGTAGAGTAGCAAAGTACCTATTTTTTGTACTAGATGAGATACCTATACATGGTGGTGGTGGTGGTGGGGGGTCCATGGGATATAAAAATTGAGTAGAAGGAAGTTTATTGGCAAATGTTTTTGGATGCCAACAAAACCCTAGGGCTTAATGAAAATATATCCCTTGCACCAGTATTAAGTCTTAGGGCTGCCAGATTATGAAAAGCATAAATGCCCACTTTAATGTGTAGTCATATATATATATATATATATATATATATATATATATATATATATATATATATATATATATATATATATATATATATATGTATGTATATATATATATATATGTATATATATATTTTATTTATTATTTATTTTATTTTACATTTGTTGACCGGGCTAGTCCAGCTGGACACATATCCATTTTCAGCAGAGGCCCGGGGAGAAAAGCTCCTTGATAGTACAAAACAGTGTATGACATTAATCAAATAAAAAACAGTAAATAAATTCACAGTTTAAGGAACTATTACAATATTTTTAACTTGATTTTAATTGTTGTTTTAGGCGTATTCACTATACCCAGGGTGGATATGTTTTGCACCACAGGATATTCTGTATTTTCTGAATACTATTTCTAACAGTTTTAAAAATTTCTAGATTTTTATATGTTTTTAAATGGACTCAATGTATGTATGTATTATTTTGTCATGACTGGGTCTGCACTAAATATTGTTCACTGTGCTCTTGATTAGGTTGGGGTATGTAAAAACATTTGAAAAGGTACGGCTTGTTTTTTGTTTGATTAGGATTTCAATTTGATTGGTAGTTGGTTTAGATAATTAGTATAAATTAACTTTGTGTGGTGTTGGACTGTACATCTGATGAAGTCTGTTTTTTACATACAATGCAGTGAATATGTTAATGCGTATAAGTAAGTGAGTGACTTTAATAAAGTATTTATTCATTTATTCAGTGATTCGGGTTTAGTCTTTCCAAGTGCCATTGTTTGACTTTTTCAAATTTCTCTTTTGCCACAAAGGGTTCTGACTATCAAGGTGTAAGTAGACATTATAGGAGGTGTCCTTTTGACTCATATGTACCAGTTCTCAAATTCTTATACGCTGTAATATCCAAGAAGTTTATTGAGCAATCACTCAGCGGGTAGGTAAAATTCAAAAAATTAGTAGAGTGGTTGAGAAAAATCAATAAAATGTTCCAACTCATAGACACCTTTACGCGTTTCTAAATGAAGTAAGTGACCAGATAATTTGTTTCTGATGAAGTTCAGTGAAGCCTGGAATGAAATAGCTTAATTTTCAATAATATTTCCACTTTTTACGTCGGCAAGATGGTGGGTCCACTAAAACCTAGGGTATATCAACATATGCATACAATTAAAAAAAAAATTTTTGTTAATGCTTTATACAAACATTCTTTTCAATATAAAGACTTCAGAAAGTTTGCCTTTAGCATATTGGAAAAAGTGCCAGAGGTTCATAGGTTCATAGGTAGGTAGTAGGCTATTGGCCCTAGGTCCTGTACAAGCCTAGCCAAAAAGGTACCCTTGCTTTTGCCACCCAAGAAAATTAGTTTCCTGTGCCCCTGTCAAGCAGAGCCACAGAGGTGATCCCCAAGGTGAATTTCCTATTTCCCATCCAATCATCAAGATTTTTCTTGAAGAGTGTTAATGAGGAGCTTTGTTTGATATAGATAGATAGTTTGTTCCAGAGTATGGGAAGTCGCTGGGACAGGAATCTATCCCTCCAGCATGTTCTGTTTATTGTGGTGACAAGGTTTAGGTCCCTAGAGCATGAAGCTTGAAGGGATTAGGATTTCTGTAAGTGGAGCATGTCCAGCAGCTCTGGGTTTGACATAGCTTTGTATGTTAGGCAGAGATCGTCTCTGAGTAGGCGATATGCGACAGAGTGAAGCTGGTGTTTTTTTAGACTGTCTGCATAGGGCATCTGTTTGAGGCCAGTAATCGGGTATTTCTGCTGCCTTTCCAGTTGTTGTAGATGTCTTGTGAGATACATACCAAAAGTGGCATTGTACTGTATAATGGGTCTAATGAGTGATGAGTGGAGGGGAACAATGACCTCTTTTTTCCTGGATGAGAAACCTTTTGTGATGAGGTGTGTCACGTAGAAGGATTTCCTGACTAATGTGGTGATGTGATTATCAAAGGAGAGACTACTGTCCACCTGTGTCCCAAGGTCTCTTATCACACTTTTGGTGTTAAGTAGAGTACAACCTATGTGGTAGTTCATGGGTACAGAGTTTTATACCAAAGGGGATTATAATGCCCTTTTTGGCATTGAGCTTGAGGCCATGGCTTTGACACCAGGCATCTGTCTCAGTGAGGCCCTTTTGTAGGATGTCCACATCGTTAGGAGTTTCAATTATGGCTCCTAGTTTGCATTCATCTGTGAACTTCATTAGCCAAAGACCTTCTGTGTTAGCCTATACTTCAGAAAAGTAGATACCAAACAGGAGAGGACCCATGACTGAACCCTGTAGTACTCCACTTGTCAGTGGTCTGAAGTCAGATTTGGAGTCTGCTACTTTCACAGTGTGGGTTCTGTTAGTGAGCAAGTTGGCAACTCATCTTGTGACATAGGGATTTATACCTAGTTTAGTGAGTTTATCTATAATTCCAGAGTGGGGGATGGTGTCAAAAGCCTTGGCGAGATCTAGATAGGCTTACCCTCATTTATGGCTTTGGTGACTCCTTCAAAGAAGTCAATCAGGTTTAGGAGACATGATCTGCCTTTTACTAACCCGAACTGGGTGGGGTCCAGAGTTTGGAGATTACCAATGTCTTTGTTTATAAGTTCCATGATAATACATTCCATGGCCTTGCAGACCAGGCTCATTAGGCTAATGGGGCAGTAGTTTCCAGGGTCCGTGGTGGCTCCCCCTTTGTGGAGTGGGATAACTGTCACTGTGCACCATTCATTGGGCACAGAGCCTGAGGTGAGGCTATGATTGAACATGGTGCTTAGATGGGGTGCCAGTTTATGCTGTAGTTCATGTAGAACGTAGCCTGGGATGTTGTCAAGTGCCATGGATGCTGTGTTCTTGGCTTTGGAGAGTGTGGTTTTTACCTGTGCAGCTGTGATTACAGGAACTTTGCATTCTTTTGGTATAGAAATGGGCCCTTTAGGGGGTGAGGAGGGGTAAAGTTAGCACTAATCCTGTCTCCCAGGATGTTGGCAATATCAGTTGGTTCTGTATATTTAGTGCCATTGTGCTGTAACTCAGAGCAGACCTGAGTGTTACCATTGAGATTATTGACATAGCTATTGAATGTCTTGTGGTTGTCTTTAGAATCAGTGGTGATTTTGTTTTCATAACTAGCTTTGGAGGATTTTATGAGGGATCTCAGCTTCTTACTGAGGCTGACCAGTGAGTTCTTCCAGTTGTGGGATTTTACTCTTTTTTGTAACAGTTTCTTTCTTCTTTTGTAGAGTTTGTTTATGGCAGGGGACCACCAGATTGGCTTCCTTTTGTTGGAGGATAGTATCCTGGTTCTGTTAGGGATAGCACAATCCATGCACTCATGTAAGTGCTTATAAAGTGCACTTGTGTGGTGACTGGGAGTTGCTATTAGAACAGCAGGAACGTTACTGGCAGTTGTTATTAAATGCTAGTGTTCCACCAAGAATTAATTATTTAATTTATATTAAGCCTATTTTAAAAGTCAAAGATGCAAGTTTATGATTTATAATCATTTTATGGTTGGTATTTTTATACTTATACTTTTATCTTTCAATTTATTTGCAATTTGTTTTTCATCTGTTGTTGCAAGGTTGTTCAATGTTTCTGGTTTTAAGGATATATCTCTTTAAATATGTCATATTGGTTGGCACCTTTAAGAGTTTTGAAATGAAGGAAGTGAACAGTTACTTTATTTCTGATGAAGTTCTGTGTATCTTGGAATGAAAGCTCTTAAATTTCAATAAAATTTCCAGTTGTGGAATCTGGTATGGGCTTGTTTTATTATTATTATTTTAATATACTGAACTTTTGAACGCCTCACTGTTTCTTTTAGTTTTTCTGTCCATTCAGCAGGGTCTTCATAAATATTTCTACTTTTTTTTTTTGGTGATGTTTCCCTTCCTTTTACTTTGTTTCCCAGTTCTCTCTAAAATGTTTTTGGGTAATCAACAAATTACATATTTTGATCATTTCTTTTATATTTATCTGCAGATCTTCTAGGTTTTTCTACCTGTGATGATATCTTTAGTATATTATTGTAAATAATGTATGATAGATCCTGATTTGTTTTGATAATCTGCATTGTTTTTACAACATCTATCTTTCTATGTATTTTGGTTGTTCTGGTTCTTCTTCTATATTCTTCTAACAGTGACACCTTATCTTAATTGCTTTCTATTTTTTTAGATTAAATGCTTCTACTCTGTCAATTTCTTTCTTTCCTTCCTTTCCCTTACTACTCTATGGGCCGGATTTACGAAAGCTTGCACAGAGTGCAAGAAGAGTGTAGGAGCTCACGGCGGCAATATGTCTGCCGTGCGATTCAGGTACAGCTGGCAGGGGCGTGCACGAGAGCTGCTAAAGCTACTCTTGCACAGACAGCGTCATTGTATGCTAATTACCTCATTTGCTGCTGAAAGCTATGCAAATGAGGTAAATTTGCAATCCAGGAAACACTAACCTGTCCGTGGAAGATTAGTGCTATCTGCAGAAATGTACTCCGTTGGTAACGGAGTACCGTTCTGCAAATAACAAAACGTAGCTATGACAGCTCCAAATAAAGGATGCATACAGTTGAGGAAGCATGCCAATGGCCAAATATAAGGCCATTGGCATTTATAAATATTTAAAATTATTAAAATCTACCTTTATTCTTTTTTTCCCTCATCTCCGATGTTTAAGCATAGCGCAGCACCGCACTAACGTGTGGCGCTTTAAAAAAACAGAAAATAATTTAAAAATAGCCAAAAATAGGCATTTTCACTAAAAAGCTTATCCTGCCATGCAGGTGAATGGCAGGCTGAAGACAACATGGCCACTGAGTAGTGGTTGCTAAGGGGGGGAAGCTCAGTGTGAGAGATGTAACCATGCATTAGTAGGCAATCCTATGCAAATGAGGGTAAGGATAGTGAATCCCAATTTTCCCCAGCATGTGAGCCATGTCCCAAGAGTGTAAGTGTAGAAGTAGGTGAGTAGTAGAGTAGAATATAGGTGACATCATGAGGGGGTATGTCAGAAAGGCTGTAAGCTAATTGGAGCACAGTGGCTTGTGTTTGCCCTGAGTTGCTCAGGATTGCAAGAGGCATGCCTACAGTTGTCCTATTTGAAAACCTGAAACCAAAGGTGCACACTGTTAAAATATCGAAAATTTCTTGCAAATGTGCACACAGCATGTGCACTCGTGTGCGTGCATGTGCGCGTGTTTGCGCAGTGCTGTCCCGAGCAGAAACAGAAAGGGAAAAGGAAGGAAATCAGTAGTAGGAAGTTAACCAAGGAGAACTAGCAGAGCTGCCAGGCGAACTATATCAGAATCAGCCAATTACACAGACAGCAGACTATCCCAGCCCAGCCCAGCACTTTAAACTCTGCAAACAGCATTCCCCCCTGTTTTTTTTCCAAGAACTCTGCAGCACTGCAGTATACAAAGAGGGAAAGCTTAAAAAGCTTAAGTCAGACAAAATGTTAGGGGCTGCTCTTGCTATCATAAACCAACATGTGCAAGGTGCTGAGGGTGGTGATGTTGTGAATGCTGCTGAGCAACCTACAGTGAGGAGTCGGAGAAGAGTGTACAGTCCCAGGGTAACCTACCAGGGGCTACATGAGCTGGAGATAGTGGAGCACAATAAGGTGGACAGAGACCTCCTGCAGTGCCTCACACACAGAACCAACAGATAGGAACCCGTCCCAGTGGATACCAAGGTATGTGTTGGCATAAGAATACTAGCTATAGGTACCTTCCAGAGACTAACTGGTAATATGATGGGGATTTCACAGACATTAGCATCCAGGGTACTCCACCAGTTCATGGATGCTATGGCAGCACATGTCGGTGACCATGTATATTTCCCCAATTCCCGTGAGGCATTGACCAGCAATATGCATCTTTTCCACCAAATAGCAGAATACCCTGAGGTAGTGGGTGCAATAGACTGCATGCACATATGCATCAAAGCACCACTCGGTGGGTGGTGTTGGGTCTACATCAACCGCAAGGGCTTTCCCTTCATCAACTGCCAGGTTGTGTGTGAAGCCCAGGGCATAATAATGAATGTGTGTGCTGGCTGCCCTGGAAGCTATCACGATTCCCACATCTGGCATCTGATGCAGCTATACCAGAGATTTGCCAATGGGGACATCCCTGATGGTCACCTAGTGGGGGATGCTGGATATGCACTGGAGCCGTGGCTGATGACAACCATCAGAAATGCACACACACCTGAACAAGAACTCCATAATGAGGCACACGCACAAATGAGAAACATAATTGAGTGTGTGTTTTGGATGCTCATGTCACAGTTCCGGTGCCTGGACACATCTGGTGGAGCTTTGCAGTACTCACCAACTACATGTACCCAAATTGTTATGGTATGTGCCATGCTACACAGTATAATCCTGCAGAAACAGCTGCAGCAGGAACAGCATGGGGCAGAGCCAAACAGCCCCCCACCACTGCCAAGGCCTGCACAGGCACAGCGTGACTCGGAGGAGGAACTGCCTTAGCCTGCCCCATTAGGCAGAAGGAGGCATACCCAGTATGCCCTGGCCTTGGCAAAGAGACAACGCATAGCACATACACTGACTCAGTAGGAACCCTGGAAATGACACCTCTTTCTGACTCGCACCTGCAGTAAAAGGGATGCCTAACTTGACACTACCTGTTTTCAAACATGTATAGGGAGTGTACTATGTGCATCCGACATAGGCAGCCCTGCAGCACCACCTGAGGCATGAGTGCCCTATTCTAAGCAATATAAAGCACTGCTAAGCACATTTTACCAGTACTGAGCATATTTAAATACAATTGCACATAGCTGTGCACCGCGCTAACCAGAGCAACGTCAGGCAACATCAGGCAAAGTTGGGCAATGTTGGGCAAAGTCGAGCAAAGTTAGGTAAACACACTCACACCTGCTTTACTGTTCCTTAACCAGTCAAGTCTGCCCAGCAGGAAAATAAAAAGCAGTGACAGGGCTCGAACTCAGGATACTGTGCACTATAGTCACAGTACTGAACTACAAAGCCATGACAGCATTTCACTGGCACAGACACAACTTAAGTCACTCACACATACCAGTTGGGGGGGGGGGTCACATACCTAACAGTCACAGTCAGCAGGACAATTGTAGACAAACGCAAACAGAAACAAATGCTGTATCATGCCCTCTGAAGAGGCATATGAGTAACCTCCCCCCAGGCCTATGCAGACAGATAACAGCAGGCCAGGCAGTGTGATGTGGGTTGGGTAGGCTATGAAGTCACAAACTAATATGCATGTAATTGGAAGCTAAGGTCTGTAGTACAGTGGTATGCCTCAAGCCAGTATGATAGGCAACAGTACAGACTGAAATGGAGTACCTGACATAGCAGTGCAGGCCTAGCAAATGTGTATAAGTGTCAGGTGTACCCCTCATCCTATGTACACCCACAGTAACAATCAGGTGTACCCCCCCCGGGTAGAAATGTACAAATAATAGCTGTCCCCCCTGTATGTAGAAATGTTGATAAGTCTATGCAAATTGACTCATGGAAGCCCTGCAGGCACAGCGTGCTTTCTGTCGATTTAAAACACAAACGTGAGCCCTGAAGTAAAAATCAACTTGATTTTTCACACACATATAGTATATATACCCATAGTGGGCATTCTCACACATTTAAACAAATTTAGCAAATTTCAGTCAGCAACATACTGAAAGGTCATACTGGGCATGCTCACTCACTTAGGCCATGTCTGAGTACAGCAGTGGGCCACACATATCTGCCAGTTGCAGTTCTTACTAAAGAAAATTGTCACTATTCACTAATCCTGCCTTGCACACACAGTGATACGAAAACAGACCCATATAATATATTGGACCCCTGTCATAATCAAACTATGTACTACAAGTACTTAAGTTGTTCAAAGAAAGTGAAAATCCAAAGAAGATCAATAAATCTCCGATCAGTATCATCAAGAAACAATGAGCACTCCTAACATTATCCAAGCCATGTTCTGGCAAAAATATTGCCAAAGAGTCCATAGAGAACCATGAAGCTTTCTTTCGCTATGTCATAAATATCATTGTAAACTCATATATGTTCTGAGTCAGTGCAAAGTGTAAATGATTACTTGTACATGACTGATATTGCCAACATCTTGTCAGACAGGTTCATGCATATTTACCCCACCCCCCACTGACAAAAGGGCCCATTACCACACCTGGAGATTGTAAAAACCCAGAAAACACCACATATACAATGGTTAAACAGCTCTATCCAAACCTAAAAACACTGTGTCTATGGGATGACATGGTTTCCCTGGCTGTGTCATATCTGAACTCCAAAACAAACAGACCCTGCACCTGAACAGTCTGTTGAGACTCACCCTCTGTACAAGATATGAAACTGTTGAATGGGATACAGCAATGTTTGGCACACTCCACAAGTGTTGGTGCACAACAGACCATGGGAACTATTGTCTTATAAGCCTAATAAGCTTGATCTGCAAGGCCATGGAGTCCATCATTATGGAACTCATAAACAGAGCTATTGGGAGCCTACAAATACCCAACCCTATCCATTTTGGTTTGGTCAGGGGCAGATCATGGTTCCTAAACCTGCTAGACAGATTTTAAGGCAGTCACCCAGGACATACATCAATAAAATGAGCTACACATGGCCTACATAGACCTTGAAAAGCCCTTTTCCAACATCCCACACACATGTTGTATCCACAAAATCAACAACCTGTGCATAAACGCATATGTCATCTGATGGATTGCCAACTGGGGCACAGATAGATTCCACAAGGTAAGAATTGTGGTCTCCCTGTTGGACTGTAAGCTGGTAACAACTGCTGTCCCCCATGGCTCAGTCCTGGGACCCCTCCTATCTGGTCTATACTTTTCAGAAATACAGTCAAACACATGAGGGCTGTGGTTAGCAAAGTTTGTTGATGACTACAAAAAGGTTGTCATAATTGATGTTTGGGACAACAGAGACATCCTTAAAAAGGGTCTCAGTCAGACAGATGTGGTGTCAAAATTATGGCCTCGAGCTATAGTCATACAAATACCACATAGGTGCCAACACCCTAAATATGGAGGTAATAATAAGGGATCTATGGACACATGTGGATAGTCATCTCTACTTCCAGAAACACATTCACAAAGTGGTTATAAAATCATGCTATGTGTTCCAACAAATTGCCAAGGTCTTTGCATGTAGGCCAAAGGAGGTTCCCTCTACTCATCAGTCAACAGACACATCAGAGAATATCACGGAACACTTCCAAAGAATCTGACTAGGCACCTTCAGCAGCTGGAAAGACCACTGAAGTACCTCAACAAGAGGATTACTGGCCTCAAACAGTTGCCCCACGCAACAAGACTGAAGTTAACTCAATCTGTACTCTGTTGCATACTGTCTACTCAGGCGATCTCTGCCCAACAGACAGGTCCATGTCCAAATTGATGTACATGCGCTATCTGAAGTAAACCCAAGCTCACTGTGCCACATGCTCTAGGGATATCATCATCACAACAATAAATAGAACATGTTGGAGGGATACATTACTAACTCACAGGCTTCCCTTGCTTTGGAACAGGCTCCCAACCTACATTAAGCTGATTCCCTCACTGACACTCTTCCAGAGGAGCCTTGATGAGTGTATACGAAACTGAACTGCCACACCATGGATCACTTCATCAGCTCTACTACACAGAGGCCTGGGGAATTAACCCCATGTGTGGTGATAGCTGCACACTTTGGCCATACTAATATATGCCTTCAGGCAGATAGCCTATTACCTACCTATGTACCTATATATATGTAGGGGGAACACAGTATAATAAGCCAAAGATAGATGGGCAGAGATGTGTGTAAGAGACTGACCATGACAGGGAGCCATCCAGGACTGTCCCACCCAGCATACATCCCAATGGCACAAAAGATATGAGGTGCACATCTCACCCACTGTACATAACAGCCACCAGTATCTGTAAGCATTACAGTGTATGTGGTCCATGTGCCTGCTATACAACATGACTGTACAATGAAGTACACATCTACTATCTGTCCCTGTCACATAGGTACATAGGTATGTAGTAGACTATCTTCACGAAGGCATATATTAGCCTAGGCAAGTTGTGCAGCTTTCATCACTCCATTGGGTAGCCTCCTAAGCCCTAGTTCTAATAGTTAGTACCCTAAGCCCCTTTCTAGTGGGGCTGCTGATGTGATGCCTGGCATGAATTTTCTGTTTCCCATCCACTCATCAAGGTTCCTATTGAAAAGTGTCAGCGATGGGCTCTGTCTGATGTACATTGGGACTCTGTTCCACAGTAAGGCAAGTGTCTGGGATGGTACTCTATCCCACCAGCATGTTATATTCATTGTTGTGATGAGGTTCATATCCCTGGAGTGTGTAGTGTGACTCAATTTTGTTATCCGTAGATGGATCATGTTCAACAGTTATGTGTTGAACATGGCGCTGTATGTTAGGCAGAGTGTGCCTCTGAGTAGGCGGTATGCAACAAAGAACAGATGTAGTTTTACCAGTTGTGTTGCATAACACAACTGTTTGAGGCCAGTAATCCTCTTGGTGAGGTACCTCTGTGGTCTCTACAGCTGCTGGATATGCTTAGTCGAGTACATCCAAAATGGTGCATTGTACTCAATGATGTGTCTGATGACCTAAGAGTAGAGGGCCACCACTACCTCTTTTGATCCTGATGCAAACCCTTTGTTGATTAGATGGGCCACATAGGATTTCCTAATCACTTTGGCAACATGGTTGTCAAAGGAAAGATGACTACCTACTTGTGTCCCCAGATCCCTTATTACCTTGTCAGTTTTTAGGGGGTAACACCTATATGGTAGTTTGTGGGTACTTTGTTTTCACCAAAGGGGATTACTATGCATTCTTCCACATTGAGCTTGAGGCCATGATTCTGACACCACACATCTGTCTCCTCATAGTGTCCCTTCTGGAGAATATTTGTGTCATACGGGGAATCTAGTATGGCAAACACTTTACAGTTCCCAGCAAACTTAGTCAGCCACAACACTCCTGTGTCAGTATGTACTTTTGAGAAGTCTATACCAAACAGGAGGGACCCAGGACTGAACCCTGGTGGACACCAGTTTTTACCGGTGTAGAGTCTGACATGTAGCCAGCAACTCTTAATTTGTGGGATCTATCTGTGAGTCAGTTTGCAATCCATCTTGTGATGTATGGATTAATGCCCAGGTTGGTGAGTTCATCTATCATACCTGACTGAGGTATAGGTAGGCTGTGTGGAGCTCATTTCAATCATCTGTAGTCTGGGAAACTGTCTCAAAGAAATCCATCCAGTTCAGGAGGCATGATCTGCATTTGACGAAGCCAAACTGGGTGTGCTCAACTGTGTGAAGGTTCCCAAAGTCTTTATTGTTGACTTCCATTATGATTGGCTCCATTGCCTTGCAGATCAGACTCGTCAGGCTCATAGAGCATGAATGCCAAGGGTCTTTTGTGGCCCCACCCCTGTGGAGTGGGAAGAACGTTGCTGTGCAACATTCTATGGGTACATGTCCTGTAGAGAGGATGTAGAGAGAGGTGTAGGTATCCTTGATGAATATGGATACATCCCCACCCTGTGTGCTATGATCCAGGTTCTGATGCTGGAAGGTATGGAATGAGTAGTATTCTGGTAGTGCTGGTGTGCCCTCTGGAGCCTTGAGCTAGGTTTCTGTTACTGCACAGATATCAATATTCTCCATACTGAGAAGTGCCTCGAGTGTGTACATTTGGAGGCTGAGACTTCTGGCAATGTATAGCATTTAGCTTACTTTATGGTTATTTGTGTTGGTTATGGTGTTTGTTTTGTCCTGACTAACTGGTGTTCCACACCTGAAATCAATGCCTCATTGGTTCGATCTGACCATAAGCTAATTACCCTACATATCCACATTCTGCCCCCACCCCCATGAAGGAAACCATGTTAAAAAATTTCTCCAAAGCCAATTTCATGCTTCTTAAGACAGAAGTGGTGAACTTCAGGACACCCATGCAGATGGACAATACAGTTACGACTACTGAATCCTACCCAATTGCACTTTATAAGCACTTACATGAGTGCATGGATTGTGCTATCCCAAACAGAACCAAGACACTATCCTCCAATAAAAGGAAGCCAATCTGGTGGTCCCCTGCCATAAACAAACTGCACAACAGAAGGAAGAAACTGTTGCAAAAGAGGGTAAAATCCCATGAGTGGAGGAGCTCCCCGGTCAGCCTCAGTAAGAAGCTGCAATCCCTGATAAAATCCTCCAAAGCTAGTTATGAAAACAAAATCGCCACTGATTCTAAAGAAAACCACAAAGCATTCTATAACTATGTCAAGAATCTCAATGGCAATACTCAGATCTGTTCTGAGCTGCAGCACAATGGCATAAATATACAGACCCAAGTGATATAGCCAACTTCCTGGCAGATAGGATCAGTGCTAACTTTACCCACCTCTAACCCATGAAAGAGCCCATCTCTATACTGGAAGAATGCAAAGTTGCTGTCATCACGGCTGAACAGGTAAAAAACACTCTCCAAAGCCAGGAACACAGCATCCATGGGACCAGATAACATCCCAAGCTGCTTTCTACATGAACTACAGAACAAACTGGCACCACACCTAAGTACCGTGTTCAACCATAGCCTCACCTCAGGCTTTGTGCCTGCTGAATGGTGCACAGCAACGGTTATCCCATTACACAAGGGGGGAGCCACCACAGACCCCGGGAACTAGCGCCCCATTAGCCTGATGAGTCTGGTCTGCAAGGCAATGGAACGTATCATCATAGAACTTATAAACAAACACATTGGTAATCTCCAAACTCTGGACCACGACCAGTTCAGGTTTGTAAAAGGCAGATCATGTCTCCTAAACCTGATAGACTTATTTGAAGCAGTCACCAAAGCCGTAGACAAGGGTAAGGTGGTTCACACAGCCTATCTAGATCTTGCCAAGGCTTTTCAACACCATCCCCCACTCTGGAATTATAGATAAACCTCACTAAACTAGGTATAAATCCCTATGTCACAAGATGGGTTGCCAACTGGCTCACTGA
This sequence comes from Protopterus annectens, assembly GCF_019279795.1. NCBI lineage: Eukaryota > Metazoa > Chordata > Ceratodontiformes > Protopteridae > Protopterus > Protopterus annectens. The sequence continues at coordinate 81,032,287 of NC_056730.1, read as the reverse complement.
CAGAACCCACACTGTGAAAGTAGCAGACTCCAAATCCAACTTCAGACCAGTGACAAGTGGAGTACCACAGGGTACAGTCCTGTGTCCTGTCCTGCTTGGTATCTACTTCCCTGAAGTACAGGCTAACACAGAAAGTCTTTGGCTAAGGAAGTTCCCAGATGACTGCAAACTAGGAGCCATAATTAAAACTACTAACGATATGGACATCCTACAAAAGGGCCTCACTGAGACAGATGCCTGGTGTCAAAGCCATGGCCTCAAGCTCAATGCCAAGAAGTGCATTGTCATCCCCTTTGGTAAAAACTCTGTACCCATGAACTACAACATAGGCAGTAGTATACTTAACACTGAAAGTGTGATAAGAGACCTTGGGAAACAGGTGGACAGTAGTCTTTCCTTTGATAATCAAATCGCCACAGTAGTCAGGAAATCCTTCTACGTGGCACACCTCATCACAAAAGGTTTCTCATGCAGAAAAAAAGAGATCATTGTTCCCCTCTACTCATCACTCATTAGATTCAATATAGAGTACAATGCTCCTTTTGGTATGTACCTCACAAGACATCTACAACAACTGGAAAGCCCGCAGAAATACCTCACAAAGAGGATTAGTGGCCTCAAATACATGCCCTACACAGACCATCTCAAAACACTCTAGCTTTACTCTGTCGCATATCGCCTACTCAAAGGTGATCTCTGCCTAACATACAAAGCTATGTCAAACACAGAGCTGTTGGACATGCTCCACTTAAAGAAATCCCAGTCCTGAAGAGCTTCGGCCCCAAAATCCAGACTGAAATACAAAAGGAGGGGGTGTATCCATTTTCATAAAGGATACCCACACCTCCAGGTTAGTGGCACAGCACAAGGCCTTGGAGACCATCCAAGTGCAACTAACAGTGGGCAAAGCTGCTTATCAGATCGTAGCCTGCTACAGATCACCTACCTTGTCTCAAGACCCTCACTTAGCATTCCTGAGAGCACTGGAAAATATAAAGGTCCTACCAAATACCAAGATATTAGGAGATTTCAACTACCCAAACATTGACTGGGAGAATTACTCAAGTACAAACTCCTTTGCCCAATGCTTCCTAGAGTTTATAAACTCAAATGCCCTGGAACAGCTGGTCACCACACCCACTAGAGATGACAACATACTGGACCTGATCATCACCAACATGGGGGATCAGTGTTCCACACCAGAGGTAAACCCCTCACTGGTAAGATCAGATCATAAAGTAATCACACTGGACATCCAAATCCCGACTCCACCCCCAGTCAAGGAAACCACTGTAAAAAACTTTTCAAAAGCAAACTTCACACTTATCAATACCAAAGTGGAAAGTTTCAAACCCCCCTTGCTACAGGATAATGTTATCCAATCCGCAGAATCCTTTACAAGTGCATTCGATGAGCATCTACAGGGATCCATGGATCAAGCCATCCCAAGTAAAACCAAGACTCACTCCTCCAAAAAGAGGAAACCAGTCTGGTGGTCCTTGGCCATAAATAAGCTATACAACAGAAGGAGGAAACTACTACATGATAGAGCAAAATTCCAAAAAGGAAAGGCATCACTGATCATTATTAGAAAGAAACTATGACTGCTCATAAAATTATCCAAGGCCAGTTTCTAAAGAAAAACTGCCAAGGAATCTAAAGTTAACCACAAAACCTTCTTTAGCTATATCAAACATTTAGGTGGCAACTCTCAGATATGCTCTAAGCTACTGCAAAATGGCAAAAAATACACTGAACCAACTGACACTGCCAACATCCTGGCAGACAAGTTCAGTGCAAACTTCACTCCCCCCTCACCCCCAAAAGGGCCTGTGTCCATCCCAAAAGAATGCAGAGCCCCAGACTTCATGGACCTGCAGGTAAAAGCAGCCGTCTCTAAAGCTAAGAACACAGCATCAATGGGACTGGATGGTGTCCCAGGCTGCATCTTACATGAGCTCCAAAAGGAACTAAACCTTCACCTAAATTCACTGTTCAGACTCAGCCTTGCCACAGGCTATTTACCCAAAGAATGGCATACAGCAACAGTCATCCTGCTCCACAAAGGTGGTGCCACAACAGAACCTGGGAACTATCACCCTATAAGCCTTACCAGCCTGGTCTGCAAAGATATGGAGTGAATTATCATGGAACTCATAAACAGAAACATTGGGAACCTCCAGACACTGGACCCTACCCAATTTGGCTTTGTTAAAGGCAGATCCTGCCTCCTAAACCTAGTTGACTTCTTTGAAACAGTTACCAAGGCCATAGATGAAGGGAAGGTAGTCCACACAGCCTACCTGGACCTCACTAAGGCCTTCGACACCATTCCCCACTCTGGCATCATAGACAAGCTTACCAGCTTGAACATTAACCCCTATGTCACGAGATGGGTGGCCAACTGGCTCACGGATAGAACACACATGGTCAGAGTTGCGGGTGCCATGTCCGACTCTAAACCAGTCACAATTGGCATCCCACAGTGCTCGGTCTTGGGACCCCTCATGTTCAGTATATATTTCTATGAGGTACAGACAAGCACAGGAGGACTATGGCTGACCAAGTTTGCAGATGTCTGCAAACTGGGGGCCATAATCGACTCTCCAGCTGACACAGACATCCTCCAGAAGGGTCTTACAGAGAAAGATACCTGGTATCAAAACCATGGCCTCAAGCTGAATGGCAAAAAATGCATAGTCATCCCCTTTGGAAAAAAACAAAGTACCCACAAATCACCACATAGGTGGTAATCCACTAGGTATGGAAAATGTAATTAGGGACCTGGCAACCCAGGTAGGTAGTAACCTCTCCTTTGATAATCACTTTGCCAAAGTGGTTAGAAATTCCTTCTATGTAGCCCACCTAATCACGAAAGGGTTCACCTCCAGATCAAAGGAGGTCATTGTGCCCCTCTACTCATCACTCATTATGCCCAGAATAGAGTACAATGCCCCATTTGGTATGTACCTTAACTGGCAGATGCAACTGCTGGTAAGACCACAGAAGTACCTCACCAAGAGGATCATGGGCCTGAAAGAGATGCCCTATGCAGCTTGACTAAAGAAACTCCAGCTCTACTCGGTTGCTTACTGCCTGCTCAGAGGTGATCTATGCCTGACATATAAGGCCATGTCCAACCCAGAATTAATGGACATGCTCCACCTCAAGAAAACCAAATCTCTTAGAGCCACACTCTCCAGTGAATTAAACCTCAGCACAACAATAAACAGGATGTGCTGGAGGGATAGATTCCTGTCCCAGAGACTTCCCTCGCTCTGGAATAGAATCCCAGTTTATGTTAGGCAGAGCCCCTCGCTGACTGTCTTCAAGAGGAATCTTGACGAGTGGATGGGAAATTGTAAATTTACCCCTGTGATCACTTCATTGGCCCTGCTAGACAGAGGCCCAGGAAACTAATTTAAAAGGGAGGCAAAAGCCAACACATTTTGGCTAGGCTTATAAATGCCCTTGGGCAGATAGCCTAGTACCTACCTATGAACCTATGAACCTACATGCTCTAGGGACCTAAACCTTGTCACCACAATAAACAGAACATGCCAGAGGGATAGATTCCTGTCCCAGAGACTTCCCATACTCAGGAATAAACTACCTATCTATATCAAACAAAACTCCTCATTAGCACTCTTCAAGAAAAATCTTGAGGATTGGATTGGAAATAGGAAATTCACCCTGGGGATCACTTCTGTGTCTCTGTTCGACAGTGGCACAGGAAAATAAATTTCTTGGGTGGCAAAAGCCAGGGTACCTTTTTGGCTGGGCTTGTATAGGCCCCAGGGCCGATAGCCTAGTAATTACCTTTGAACCTATGAACCTATGAACCTTTGAGCCTTGCCTAAAAAAGGTAATATGGGGACAGCAAGAGCCTTGGCCAGTATTCAGAAGCATAGGGACGACAGGTGCAAACCATGTGTAGTGAAGCAACGAGGCTTGTCTATCATGTCATCACAGGCAGGCAGAGACTGGATCCCCTTTGAATGACACCAGAAGCTCAGCCAATTTTTGAAGTTTATCGTCTTTCTGTTATATTGCAGTATCATATAGGTGAAGGTAAAATGCTTCTCAAGGTCAGGGTCATACCAGCCTGGGCTACATGATCATACAGCTAATATATATCTCTTGTCATGTTGTCCTGGGAGGTATGTCTCAGATCATTCACACTGACATGTACAAAGAACACGTCATATATGTACCTGTGTATGTGCTTATGTTATAAGGCAGATCATAGCACCTGACAGACAACTGACAGTAACCTTCCCCTTGTCCAGCCGAGTGAGTGGAACATCTGTGTGCCTGACTATGAAATCACCTATTACTAGTGTGTTGGGTATGTTGTTTTGCCTTAGGGCCTGTTGTGAGGTACACTGCTTTGGTGTATTATGTGTTTTCTGGCATGTGCTTGAAGGTGCATGTTGCTTGCTTGTCTGCTTAGGAGGACACTCTCTCTTTTTCAGATTAATATTTGTATTCTCCAAGTATGGTAATATGTGTGTGTGTTTTGCTGGTGCTTATATTGCAGGTCTATTTGAGACAGTTGGTGTTGTGGTTGTATGACCCTACTCCTCCTGACTGTATTGTCCACTAATGGGTTGACAGAGCTTAGCCACCGGTTTGACCCTGTGTGTGCCAGCATGTGGTGCATCAACCCATATATGATATGGTCATGGCCTATGCATACAATACACTCACAATACACCCAGTATGATAAGCCTGCTGAAGTTAGTAAATGTGTAAAAAACCTTTGGGCAAACTATCAGCAAGTAATGTCTGTATTGCAGCCTGTAACTCCATATTGTTTGCTGAAGTGTAAAGACATACTTAGTTTGGATTAAGAACACTGCACTTGCCAACTGTGTCCCCCGGATTCACGAATCCTCTGTGTAAGACTAAATAAGTCTTACTTGGAGGCTGCAGTTGAACGGTATGATGTCAGTGTGCCATGAATATTCATGAGGGCACGCTGACTCAACTGCAAGTCTAACACAGACCATTCAGGAAAGCAGGGGGCGTGTCCGACTGCCGAGCAGTCTAAAGGTCCATGCCCCTGCAAGTGTCTGAAATGCCAAATGTCAACACACAAGAGCGAGTCCGCTCAAATGTCCATGTACACAACACCACACTCCCTGACATTGTAAACCCCCAGCACAGTTATGAAAAGTAAAACATTTAATTTTATTTTTTCTAATTCCCGATATAGCTGCCAGTATTTGCACGTGTGTGCGCAGTTGTGCCCATTGCTTAGCTGCAGTTAGCAATCCCGACATGGAAGAGCATAAGGAGGAATGTTTATGCAAATTATGCCAAATAGCAATAGCATAATGGTAGAGCGTTTGCACAAAGAAGAGGCATTCACGGTTCGAGTTCCACCACTCTACTTCCTATTTATGTTCTAAATTAGTATATGAAATAATTCCAGACATATATGATTAAAATTTTACTAAAAAGCATTGAAATGACCTATGTATCAGTGAACAAAATATATATTTATAAAGGATCCTGACTTATAATTGCCCACAGTTAAGCAGCGCTTTACCCAGCACAATAGAGTTGCCCATAGCTAAATAGCACTTTACCCAGCACAATAGAGTTGCCCATAGCTAAATAGCACTTTACACAGCACAATCAGTTTCCATGGAGGTGCGCGCCGTGCCAACCAGCGTAGGGCAATGTGGAGCAACATAGAGCAAAGTTGCTTAAACACAGCTACACCCCCTAGCCTGTCTGGACAGTAGTAAAATAAAATGCAATGATAAGGTTCAAACCCAGGACTCTGTGCACTATAATCAAAGTACTAAACCACTAAGCTATGACAGCTTAGGATAAGTAGCCACTGTTAACATACATATACTTATAAATGGGAAAATAACCATTACTAAGCAGGTCTGCAGTCAGCCGAGAATTTTCAAAAATGGCCAATCACAAAAAAGTGCGGGAAATGCGGCATATTTAAGCCCCATAGGCGGGAATACTCGCCATAACTGATTGTAGCTCCCATCTGCAGTTAGAATGGCTGGTGCTGGAGAGGGTACATGCTTCCGCGCGCAACATTGTGACATTGAGGAGTCGAAATACATGGTTTGGCTCCTTGTCCACCGTCATGATTCAAGACTCCTGCAGGGCCAGTTCCAAGGGACAGAGTACAAGGCAGAGGCTTGGATCCAGTTAGCTCATGACCTCACCAGTGTCACAGGTGTTCCTTGGACTGGTGAGCAGGTCCGTCACCACCAATGCAGACCTGAAGAGATGGAAGCAGGACCTACTGAACCAATGGATACAGGAGGCCCGTGGGATGCAAGATGCCCCACAACTGAGTAGGTAGCTATGGAATGCAGTATGTAAGAAATGATAATTGATTCTGTATAATGGATAGGTATGTCTCAATATCCATTCATTTACTTCACAGCTGCAGGTGTCCGTGCTGCGAATCAGCAAGCCTATTCAGATAGGCTGCTAAGGCTGCGCCACCAGGCAGGTTAGTGATTATTCTGCATGTATTGTTATATAAAATAGGTGAGAGAGCCTGAAAGAAAGTGTTGTAGTCCAATAATACAGCCATAAAATGCCCTGAATAAGTCCTCTGCATGTACTGTTATATAAAACAAGTCAGAGAGCCAGAAAAAGAGTGTAGTAACCCATTAAGAAAGGTAAAATATGTCCGGAATAATATCTCTGCAGGTACTGTCATATAAAATAAGTGAGTGAGCCTGAAAAAGAGTGTTCTAACCTATTAATAAAGGTATAATATGTCTTGAATATGTCTTCCATATGCACTGTAATATCAAATAAAGGAGACAGCCTGTGGAAAAGTGTATAATGTAATTAATAAAGGTATAAAACCTGGAGTGTGTCTGTTTCACTTACTTTGAAATGTTGTTGTACCCTTGCATTATACAAATAGTACTGTTTTAATAAGTGCTGGCAACCCACAGTTGCGCAGTCCCATCTAAAGTGGGTGATGGAAGTGCTAGTAGCTGTGAAGCATATATACAGTCCTCAACAGTCAGTTACTGGCTGGCATGCATAAGTAAATCTGGCACACGAGTAGCTTGTTAATTTATTCCCCAGAAATGTGTGTGCCACACGAAATGCAGAGTTCTGTACAAATTGAACTGAAAATGTCATGTGAACACATCCAGATATGTAGATAAAGAAATATAAATAAAATCAATAAATATGTAGCAGTAACATCTGCATCTAGGACAGTTAGTATGTCAGATATAGGTCAGGTATATAATGAACTAGCCAAACCCATTACACAATCTAATGCATGTTGGCAAGTGTAATAATACATGTAGGGGATATACACCTGCAGTCACTAGGAATGTAGTGTAGACTAAAAGTACTTATAAGATGTTAATTGAGGTTTCTTTCTACACCCTACTGTATGTGCATAAACCATGCAATTCCACACCTCCATGGGTATGTGTAATCTCAAGCATTTGTTGGACATATGTCCTATTGTTCTATAAATATCTGCATTCGCTTTGATGCATGTGCCCTGTTCAAACACCACAATCATGGTGGCCTGTTGCTACCAATCATCCCTGCATGCTGTTGGAATGTCCACTGTCATTCAATATATGCATGTGTTATGCTTGCTGTTCAACTGTTGGAACTTTGGTGTGTTGGGTTAATGGGAATATTACTGCATGCTGTTACAACTAATTTGGAATGCTGTTGTTTATGTTGTAATTAAACACACCTAATCACAGAACGTATGGGAAGGCCGGTCCCAGCAGACCCACCTGTCCCTCCTCAGCTGGCGAGTGCACCTGGCACCAGCAGGTCCGGTGCCCAGCCCGGGCTCCCCTCCTCTGTTGGTCCTGTGCCACCTTCAGGTGGAAGTGCTGCAGGGGATAGGGCTCATCCCCCCCGTGCAAGCATGGGCAGAGAAGGTCCACCTGTCACCCTTCGAAGGGTCCGGGTTGTGGTGCATAGGGAGATCCAGCGTTCAGTCGCTGATCCCCTATGCCAGCTCGAGGCGAGAGTGGCACATCTCATGGGTGAGCCTGCCCGTCCTATGCAGCCCCCAGCACAGCCACCCTTGGGGCTGTGAAGGTGCAGTGGTGACTGCCCATGGGTGGGGATCTCAGTTCCACTGTTACCATCTGTGGGCTCATGGGCTTGCGATTTCCAAACATCCGTCCCCGTCAATTGTGTTCACCCACCCCATGTGTCATACACCACCCCTGTATGTGTCTTGTTTGTCTTGTCTGTTTACCTCCCCAACCTACCTCCCCAAACATACCTACTTCCTCTACCTCACTTTCCACTCTCACCTTAAAAAAAAAGGGCAATCTGTACACACAAAAAAATTATGCCCCATACATAGCTGCCCATTTCGCACACATGTCCGCTGGACATGTAAACTGATAATTATAATTGGCAGTACAACATACTTTGTTGTCCTCACCCCTCTCCCAGGGGTGGAAGATTTCAAATTTCACTCCAAATGTATTACATATGCACAGCTGTTGCTGGTAAAGAAATGGGCAGCTATGGACCTTCCCTACACCCGTCCTGCACATCCCGAGCTTGTTTTCCTACTCTTTCCCTCTTTGTGCCCCCTTTTTCACCACTTTCCTATCTCCCCATTTTCTTTTCTGTCAAATAAATTAGCGCGAGGGTTAGCAGGAGTAAGCACTTTTAAGCAGTAGTAAGTGGGTTTAAGCAAGTGTGCACATGTGTGCACTTAGCTATGCATCGCTAAGCATCATGCAAACCCATGCAAACCTGCTTACACCTGCTTAAAAGTGCCTTAGTCACTCTATGTCAGGGCCCTTGTTCTGCTCAGCAGCAAAATAAAACACCTCTGTTAGTCTCGAACCCCAGAGCTTGTATACACTAGACTGCATGAAGTACCACTAAGCCACAGCAAATATACAATAATCTGGTGCTGAAATAAATATATTATGCATTACAATGAGGGAATGTAAAGGGAAAATAGGAATGCCATAACACAAATCTTGTTCTGTGGGTCTTTACCAGCAGTTGTTGTGGAATTGCATGACATGACTGTGAAAAGAGAACCAGCCATTCTAGCAGGAAATAATGTTACAGTAGCACCCTACAAACCCCACACAGTATCAGACCAGGATAAACACTGGCATAGTTGAATAGGGCAGAGGCCAGACTTCCCAACTGTGACTGCTTTACAGAGATGTCCCTGATTCGTAAACAAATGTTAGCTGTGCCCCTCTTAATCACTCTGAAAAGTACTAACATTAGGCAGAAAAGTGGGGAATCACACTTAATGAATTATGTCAATAAGTGAGAGTAGACACTGCTTGCACGTCAGAAAAGGTGTAGTAATACATATGCTCCGATTCCCAAGAAAGTCTCAATTGAAATATGTTTGTAATATATTACAGGTGTATCTCACTTATATGTACCTTTCCCTGAGGCTGTTCAAATATATACCTGAGAGTATCTGAGGCCTGGCAGAGGCAGAAACACACAGGCATATCAGCATTTCTGCTGTTACACACTCTGCAAATAGCTTTGGAAGGAGTTCCACAAGCATGCCCTTATGTAGGAGTACAACACAGAAATATCACAGGATGTAGCCATGTACTGCTAGCAACCAACTGTGACAATGCCATTGTTCCAGTGCTGTAAAGACTGGTGTGGTGCACAGACAAAGAATAATAGGCTAACTTCTGGCTACCATCTGGATATGTCCACAGGTGGGAGCTACGCAGACAGACTACTTGCGTTGATAGACTAACAGGTACACAGCAACCCTGTATGTTCAGCAAGATAAACATCACACGATAATAGATAATGCTCTTTGCAGTTCTGCACCCCTACCCAAATGTACGACATACCTGTGTATTCAGGAAAAACCAAGGGTGTAGGTAGGCATACTCAGTACTGAAATATGTCCAGTTGTCTTGAGCAGCCTGTGCTAATGTCAACACAAACAAACCACAAACTGTTTAGAAATTAGTAACTTAATAATTAATAATTATAGTATAGCAGTTCACAAAACAGTGCATGTGTCAGAGGAATACATTGCAATAACTACTTTTGTATGGCAGTTAATTGTCTAATTCAAAAAGAAAGTACATACTCCCATGTATCCTGTGTTAGCATTTGGAGGGGTGAGTAAAAGTCTACACTGAGAAGTGTGTACTAGAAGCAGCAACATTCAGGTTTGAGTACAACATGCATATCACTGGCTACAACCCTAGCTTCAGATATGAGACATATACCAACCTTCTGACTGACACAATGGTGTCCAGAGCAAACAAGCATGGGCCCCACCTTGGCAGTCTGAAAGGGCTATGCCTACCTAACCTAGCATTTTATAGCAGTGGGCTGCAATCACAGTGAGTACTGCAATTACCACACAGCAGGCTGCATGCAGTTACTAAATGGTGGGCACCAATTGGTGCAGAGGCTGTCACATGCACATGTTCAGATACCTAGAAAAGCAGGCTGTACCTGCTGTCCACACATGCAATAATATCACTGCAGGAACAGAGAGATAGAGAGTGAGAGTGAGAGCGAGAGAGAGACAGAGACACAGACACAGACAGAGACACAGACAAAAGAGACAGAAACAGAAACAGACAGAGAAAACCCTAAAAAAAAAAAAAAAAAAGTAACAACAGACGGAGCAGAGAAATACAAAGGTAAGGTATGTAACTCATATGTATTTTCTGGCATGTATTAGATGTTATTGAAGAGTACTCTGCACACTGTGAATCATCCCATATGTGGCAGCAGTACGTATCTATATGTATCTGCGCATGTGCATAGGGCAAGGAACATACTGCAACTGTTAGTGAAGGGTGGGCATATATATGTTGTTGAAGGTTGTTATGTGCATATATCTATGTAGGTTGTAGTGTGTGGCATAGAAAACAGCATGCAGTGCTGGTATATGTCATGTGGTGGTTAAATGCTGTGGGACTGATTTGTCAGATCTGCTGTGTTACAGCCAGTGAGGCCTACTAAAGCTACATGGGCTGAGGACACCAAAATGCATTCTGCACAACACTGTGCAATATTATTACATAACTGTGTATCTCACAACTGTCGCATAATTGATATCCACACCATGAACGGTGGACTGTACATGTGCCTATATGTACATCGATATGTACAGCAATGGATGTTTAGATGTATGTGTATATATATGTGTGTGTGTGTGTATATATATATATATATATATATATATATATATATATATATATATATATATATATATATATATATAGAGAGAGAGAGAGAGAGAGAGACACGGGGTCATATTTACCGCAACAGGTGCGTCGTGACCAAGGCATTGACTGAAGACCAGTGTCGATACTGCAGTGCCATCCCTCCTTTCCAAAACACTGTACCCATTAACTACCACATAGGTAGAAATCTATCTAACACTGAAGGTGTGATAAGGGAACATGGGACACAGGTGGACAGTAGCCTCCCCTTTGATAATCACAGTGCCACACTAGTCTTGTCATCTATGTGGTACGTGTCATCACAAAAGATGTGACATCTAGGGAAATATAGGTCAGTATTCCCCTCTACTCATCACAATGCTCCATGTGGTATGTACCTCACATGACAACTACAGCAAGTGGAAAGGCCACAGACATACCTCACAAAGAGTAATACTGGCCTCAAATAGATGCCCTATGCAGACTGACTCACAAAACCACAGCTAGACTGTGTTGCATACCACCCACACAGAGGTGACCTCTGCCGGGCATACAGAGGTATGCCACACCCATAGCTGTTTGACAGCCACCATGTCAACATATCACAATCCCTCCGGGCTACACATTCTAGGGCCCTAAACCTCGTCAGCTCACTAAACAGCACATGCTGGAGGGATAGGTTCCTATCTCAGAGATATGCCATACTCTGGAATAAACCACCTAGCAATAGCAAACAAGGCTCCTCATTAGCAGTTGTCATAAATACCCCTGATGATTGTTTGGGAGATAGGTAATACACCCCAGGAATCACCTCTGTGGTTCTGGTTGACAGGGGCAAGTGAAATCAAATTACATGTGTGTCAAAGGCCAGGGTAGCATATGGCTAGGCTGCTCTAGGCCCTAGGGCCAATAGCATATTACCTACCTATGACACAATGCACACACACATGTACTCAATGCAATACCTGCTATGTGAGGTTGAATGAATGTAACGCTGAATGTGTGCAAGGTCTGTAAAGGTGTGATAGCTTAGTGTGAATTTGTTTCTGACATGGTAGTTTATGTCCTAGCTGTGAGGCCAGCAAAAGATGTGTATGTTATTGCTAGGCAGACATAGTAGTATGGCATACATTGTGACGTAGTTCCTTCTTGACGACTGTGATGTCCCATTGTAAGCTATAGCAATACATGTATGCTTAGTGAGCGGTACTGCTGGTGAATCCAACTCCCATATGAACTGTAGTACTACCTGAAGCTGTAGGCCTAAACAGCACAGTATGGTGTATGTTCACATTGCTTGGAAACACTGTCTTGTGTGTTTCCTGTAGTCTGCACAGATTACATACCTCAGGCATAAGGTTTTGTAAGTAGTGGCACACAGCACTGTATGGTACACAGGTAAAGCTCCTCTAAGTTGGCATACATTGGTGTGTTGTATGTTTGTCTGATGTGTGTGTAATTATGCCTGTACCATGCCCGCAATCATATGTGTGTTACAGGGAATGCGTGTGTATCTAGCAACATATATACTCTGTTACAGCAGTATGCCACCTATATTAACAACTGTGCACATATGTTAAGCAGGGGTATGGCATCAACGACTAGGGTGGTTTACTGGTAGTACTGTAACTGTACTTTGCATTCATTGCAATGGATGACATCTTTCTTCGTGCATTAGCGTGATATATGCCCCTGTGGAGAGGTTGCGCATTCTGTCGCAAACAGTATGCCAGGTACTGGTGTATAGTGGTTTGATATATAGAGTGTGCCAGGCATTGTCAGTCAGTTGTGGCCTGAGCACCAATATGTGGTATTGAACGTGTGTATCCTCTGACAGACAAACGGATGCTATATATGGCAGTTAAGTGATATCTGTAGTTAAGGGTGTAAAGTGTGGCACAGGACTCACTCACACAAATTGTTCATTTCTCATTCAGGCTGATGGCCCACCAATGTAATCCTTGTTACACAGCAGTGGAGGAACAGGAAATCCACCACAGCCTGGTGCTGCACTACTCCCTGCTGTTTTCCAGAAGCAGCCAGCACCAGCATGAGCAGACTGCACTGTGGCAAGATCTTGTTCATCAGGTAAATGACATAGGCATGCATAACCAGACATATGAGCAGGTACACCATCACTGCAGTGATTTAATTAGACATGTCTGGCGGCGTGCGTCTGATAGCCATAGACAACAGCTTGCCACAGCTGGTGGGGTGGCCATTCATTCCCCCCTCACCAGAGTGGAGGAGCTGCTCCTAAGCATGGTGACTCCTGGCCAACAACTGCTACTGCCACAGACATGTGTCATCATGGAGGCCGGAGCCACCCAGCATGTTGACATGGAGCATGCAGGTAACATGCCCTATCTGTAGACTACTGTTACCTGTGGTGTTAGATTATGCATATGTGAGGTGTGTACTGTGTGTTTAGCAGTTGTGCTGCCTAGTGTTGTGCAATACTGATATTTGGAATATTATCTGTACACCTGTGACTGTCGACTGTTGTTCTATTGTAGTTTAGCAAACCCACAGTAGCAATGCCAACGTTGTGGCCACTGATGAACTGTCTCATATTCTTGTAGGTCCCACTGGTGTGACAGCAGGGCAGACGATCCATGCTGGTGAGTGTGTTATAACTTCAATATTGGTAATGGAATGTGCATGTCATAGGTGAGGTGTAGGCCATGTACACATAACACACCTACGCATAATGCATGCTGTGCGTGTTTGCTGTAAGACGTTGCACATCTCAGTAATGTCAGTAGCTGCCTCAATCACATGCAATACACAGAGCATAAGACACACTTGTGGCAACACCGTACTGCACATTGGATAGGCATAGATGATACAGCTGTACACAACATAACACGTTTGTCATACATAGTACACCTCAACATGCTACACATGGCATAACCACACACCCGCTGTAAGGTCACACTTCAGTATCCCACATGTCATCCACACAGCACACACGATATACCTGAGGGGTAGAGGCCTATCATGGGGCTGTACAACACTCTTCAATACATAACACAGTCATGTTAGGCAATGCTCCCTATTGGGCACCTCACACACCCATGTACAAAGTGGCTGTGTAATTGTGAACGTAGCCACGGCACTGCAGTTTAGGTACAGCGTGCTAGGCAGTGGTCTGTCACACATTAGTAGCCTTAAGTGACCACATGATGCATGATGATGATGGCTCATGGTACTACACCCTATCCAGTTACAGTGACCACAGTACTACACATAGCAGTCATTGCTTTGCACCTCAATGTTGTGTGTGTGCAAACATATGCATCTATACACAATATGCATAGCATGTTGTGTGTTTACAAACATATGCAACTATACACAATATGCATAGCAGTCGCCATCTGTACAAAGTGACACATAAATGTTCTGGAATGCTATTGTTGTATAGGTCACATGACACACATTGGGTATGTGTGGTGTTTAATTTTGCAGTCATGTAACATGCCATGTCTTGGCTGGCACTGACATATCTGCAATATGTCCCACACTCACCATAACCACTGTACAATGGCCATGTCGAGCATTGGTATTCCATCATGTCTACATGCACCACTCATCCCGTGTGTGTACATAGCATGCATGTGCTACACCTGTGCCCACTATTATCTGCTGCAGACACAGACACTGTAATCAGACATGGAAATCTATGTGACACACAGATAACACATGCAGCCATGGTATGTATACCTGTGAGTGATGGTGCACAGGACATTGCATAGCTGATAATACTTGCACAGCAATGTTGTGTCCTTGTACACATTGTGTTCCAGGGTGTAGCCAATCACTGAACAACTACACACATGCATCAAAGCCATGTATACTGTTATTAACTAGGGCTGTCTACACTCACACTGCATGGTCTTGAGCAACACATATTCTGCATGCTGACATGTGTGAGGTGACTGTTTGCCTTGTGATACTGTCACCCACCTTCAACCACCATTGAGTATGTGTTGGATTGCTGGTGTGTGTGTGTGTGTGTGTGTGTGTGTGTGTGTGTGTGTGTGTGTGTGTGTGTATCTGCTGTAGTAAGGAGTGTATTTGTGTGCATGTGTGCATGTGTTCATGTGTTCATGTGTGCATGTGTTCATGTGTGCATATGTGCATGTGTTCATGTGTGCATGTGTTCATGTGTTCATGTGTGCATGTGTGCATGTGTGCATGTGGTGCATGTGTGCATGCGTGCATGTGTTCATGTGTGCATGTGTGCATGTGTGATAACATCATGTACAGATTGTAAAGTGTGTTTCCTGTCTTCCTCTCACAGGTGCTGAGGTTGGGTTGGCTGAATGCAGCAGGGAACCTGAAGTCACTGCCACAAATAGTGGAGATGATGATACATGTATTGTGGCACAGGCAGGTTTGACAGGGTCTGTTGTTGGTCCACCAATTGACAGTACACAGCTTTCCACCCCATCTATGCGCACACTCATACTGCCAATACATCCCTCATCACCAATGGCCTTAGCCGAGGGACAGCATACAGTTGGCATTGACCAGGATAGTGTGGTATCCATGGCACATGCATCCCTTCACAGCAGCCATACCCGGATTCCTGGAATGGTACCACATAGGCGGATATCCAGGGGTTCTCGTGGGAGCACCGCTGGTCATAATGCCCTTGGCAGACATGCCCACACAGGTCTTACAACCTCAAGTATATTCCGGGCTATAATGCAGGCACAGGCACATATGGAATGGTACACCAGACAGGGACTAAGGGCGCAGAGGGCCCATTACACCGCTATCAATGACAGTATCAGTGACCTTGCCGGTGCCATCCGTAATTACACCGAGGTCATTGATAGACGTTGGGGGGAGACATTAGATGCCCTCCACAATGTGTTTTCCATGAGCCAGGACCGTGCGGGATGGTTGAGACGTCGATGCGGATGTATTCCAGCAACATCAATGGTTGGCAGTCATCGCGGACCACCCACAGATCACAGCCGCTCCCTTGGTGGCAGTACCAGCCCCAGGGCTGGCCTGTCAATTGACCGTCCTTGTAGACCAAGTGCACGTGGCTCTGGCCAGTCCCAGCAGGGACATGGGTCCAGTCGATATACCTCTGCCTCTGATGATAGTACCCAGTCAGGCTTGGTACCCAATACTGTCCGTAGCACCCCTGCCAGGCACAGGTACCGTGTCCGTGCCCAGAGACAATGATCTGTACAGCCTGGCAGGTACAGTCTGTGGTTGTCCCACAACCTCCCGTATATGGCAGCCACATGGTGAAGTGGTTCATGCAGACACACACACATAAACCAAACACCTAGGGCTCACAAATACAAACACACATTACATCAACATTGACCCATGCTGTACTGTTGTCCCTCACACACACACACACACACACACACACACACACACACACACACACACACACACACACACACACACACATGTCGATTGGACGGGTCAGTGTCGGGCTCTGGCAAACCAACAACACACCCTGTGCATATGATGAAACCTGTGCCACCTCCTGTCATCTGTAACATTGATGCAGGAACAGGCTAACATGGTGCTGATGCACAGGGTGACATTATAGCAGTGTAGCAATGTTAGCATGTTGTCAACAGGCAAGTGTAATAATATCCTTGTAGGTATATGTGAGCAGGCATGATGCATCAAAGCTATGATTGTCAATGTAGTATTGTTTACACCAGTGTTAATTCTGAGTATGTATTTTCCGCCCATGTGCCACTTGGCTGAAGTGTATAGTGTTGCCAGCATGTGTTAGTGAGTGGACAGTACATGTGTGATGTGTGCAGTACAGATTAGCAGGTGTACATCTGTGAACATGGTGGGGGTGCACTGTCTGCATGTACGTGCATAGTGGACACATGGGACATGTGACATACCCTGTATTACACCGTGTTAACATCTCATAGTATCTCTAGGTGGCCAGTATGCATTCTACTACAGATATGTTCTAACATGGGTACACATGTGTGTATGACATGGTTTGACACTATGCTGTGGGTGATACTGCTACTATCTGTCAATGTTTTGCATTCTGATAGTATACACAACCTCAACAGCCTGACTACTACCAATCATTAGATGATGTCCTGACAGCTGACACACAGATGTAGGGAATTCAGTAACAGTTGGATCCTTCCAGTATTATACTATAACAGTAACCAGTAGTATTGACTGCCACCCATTAGTGGGACCACACCTGTTTGGCATATAGCCCTCTTAGGTACATGCACACCACACTAGGGATATGTCCATCCACATCTGGAAATGCATGCATTGCCTACAATGCATTCTCTGGATGGGACACATATCTTACACAAGGGTATCATACAGACACATACCTGTTGTCCAACACATGCTGTATAGCTCTAAGCCAACTATAGCATAGTCATCCACATTTACTATACATACTATCCTGACAGTACCACATAGGTGGTAGCCCCCAACATGTATGTTGGGTACCAATGTGTACATAAAGCAAGTGTTATGTCATCTGTCCTTTGGTATCCACATATCCAAAGGTATTGTGAAGTCCCTTGGTGTATCACATAAGAAATTAGGGGCCTGTATGCATATCCACAAGGCTGTTGCACCCCTATAATGACTGTCCATTATTGCCAGACTTTGTTGTGTATGAACATGTCTGACATATACCCCAGGCATGTACCCTCACTCACACTAGTCTATAGAAACTGTCATGGGTGTGTGTGACACAGATGACCTTGGCCACAGATCACTACAGTGGCTGACCTTGTTACATACATACATATGTGACCTACGATCTGAGAAGCAGTGGCACAATCTGTCAAAGGTAACAAATGTATTCATGTAGTATGCAGGCTTCACACCTATGTTCTAATTGAGGTCACATGTACATATATTTATTTGCCACACAGATACCTGATGTGTGCAATGCACATACTGTTTTAATCCTGATATGTCATACCATAGTAAAAGCAAAACCCACACTGCATTGACCAACAGTGTCACACACACTCAGCAAATGCAAGATTCAAACCCTACCTAACTATGTTATGACACTAGAGACATATGCATTAACACAATGTGCTATATGCTTTACTAGGGTTTTCATTTCCACTGCTATATTTGTAGGATACTGACATCATCAGACTTGCCAAAGAGGAATACACCACTTTTAAGGTGTTTCCTTAGTCTCCAAAAAGGGAATTCCTCTCAAAGGAAGTCACACAGACAGCCCCACACACACACTCAGCAATTGCAGGATTCAAACCCCTATCAAACTATGTTATGATACTAGAGAGATATGCATTAACACAACATGCTATATACTTCACTGGGAGTCTTCATTTCCACTGCTGTATTTGTGGAGTGCTGACATCATCAAACTTTCCAAAGACCAGTCTCCAAAAAGGCCACTCCTCTCAAAAGAAATCACACACACACACACACACACACACACACACACACACACACACACACACACACACACACACACACACACTTTACTGGGTGGTTTCTTTTCTCCTGCTATATTTGTAGGATACTGACATCATCAGACTGGACATGGTAATGTGTGTACACTTTGTTTTATGCAATCCCAGGAATGAACCATGTGGGTCAGCAGGAGTTAACAGCTTGAACAGGACCCCACAATTCTTAGCTTGTGTGTTTTATCTGTGGACAAATTGCCATTCCTTCATATGACAATACATATTTATGCACATATTGTTGATTTTGTGGATATGATGTGTCTGGGATGTTGATAAAGGGCTATTCAAAGTCTATGTGGGACGTGTGTAGCTCTGTTCAGTGATGTATGTCCTGGGTGGCTGCCTTGCAAACAGTCTAGCAGGTTTGGGAACCATGATCTGCCCATGAACATACCACAGTTGGTAGGGTTGTGTGTTTGTCGGCTTCCAAAATCTCTGTTTATGACTTCATTTATGATGGACTCTATGGCCTTGCAGATCAGACTTCATAGGCTTATTGGACTATACACTTGTGGGGAGAGCCATATGTTGCTGTAACACATTCAACGGTTTCAGATCCTATAGAGAGGGTGAGGCTCAACAGACTGTTCAGGTGCAGGGTCTGTTTGTTCTGTATTTCACTCATGATACATATAGGGAAACAATGTAATCAAATTGATGCCATGCTTCCGGCTTTGGGGGGGGGGGGGCTCTTTACCTATTCTACATGTGATATCTCCTGGTATGATGATAGGGCCTTTTGTGAGTGGGAGGTGGGTATGTATATATGGGCCTGTCTGACAGGATGTCGGCATTGTCAGTCAGGTACAGTTGGCCCTGACTCAGGACATATATGAGTGTACATTGCTATTTATGACATAGCTGAAGGAGGTGTCATGTTTCAGTCTGGACTCCTTCGCAGATAATCTTTCCAAAACACCGACAAACCTGAGCACTAAACCTCTCTTATACTCTTTTACACACTTAACACCTTACTGATCCTTTGTGATCAGTCAACAGAGTATGTCATTATAATATCCTGGCATGTCCAAAGGTCGGTTTCATGTGTACTCTCCAGTCCAGCTGGTGAATATTGGAATTTTGACGCAATGTTACAACTGCCTTATGTACACAGACAACCCTCTCCTCCTCCCAACAAACTCAGATATATGAGAGAGATGCAACTGTATAGACATACAGGAGGCTGAGCTCTCTTGACCCATGACTGGCACAGTCTATCAGGTGGTGAAGGTAACCACACACACCACAAATCCAGTCTCACATAGACCTGTAGTGACAGCAATCAAACTACATTACCACACAAAAACATACTCGGAGGCTCTAAATAAACTCTGCCTAAGCAGCAGAGACCTCCAAAGCAGACACACAAACAACTGCTACCCCACAACAATACCCACATATCACATAGTTCACAAAGTCAGTGTGCCACACAGTCACTGCCCTTAGGGCTAAACAACACACCTAATACACACCTAATACACTTGTAATAGGTGACACTTATTGTCAGACACACTGACATCCTACTCACCAGGCTGAACAAGGAGATGGTCACTTTGAGCTGTCTGTCGGGTGCCAGGATCTGCCACATAACACATGCACTCAGGTCACTCCAAAGCAAGTACAGAAATGGCTCCATCATTGTCCATGCTGGTGCAAATAACCTCAGATGTTCCTCCCTGGACTACATGACAAGAAACATAGAGGAGCTCTCTGATCATGTAGCCCAGGCCAGTATGACCCTGACCTTGTGTAGCATGTTACCCTCACCAAGAATGATGTCACAGTATACAGACAAACTGATCACTTTTAACAATTGGCTAACATATTAGTGTCATTCAAAGGGATCCAGTATCTGTCAGCCTGGGATGACATGCTCGACATGCCAAATAGCTTCGCTATGGACAGCTTGCAACTGTCACCTCTGGACTTTCGAATACTGGCTAAGGATCTTGCCACCCCCATAGTGCCTTTTTTAAGCGAGGCTCAAAAGACAAACCCACCTCCATAGACGTTACAAGGTAAAAGAAACTAAGGGTAATGCTGCTTAACACCAGATGTCTTACCCTCAAAATGCACACACTCAGGACTCTCCTCAGTATGGAGAATGTCGATATCTGTGCAGTAACAGACACCTGGTTCAGGCTCCCGAAAGCACACCAGCACTACCAGGTTATACTTCATACCATGCTTTTTGGCCATAAGACTCAGACCGGCCAACAAAAATAGGGGAAGTATCCATATACATCACAGATACACACACCTCCAGGTTAGTAGCACTGCATGAAGCATCGGAGACCATACATGTGCAACTAACAGTGGCCAAAACTGCCTTTCAGTTTGTAGCCTGCTACAGACCACCCTCCCAAACTCAGGAACCCCACTCGGCTTTCCTGGGAACACTGGAGAATATAAAGGTCTCCCCAAACACCATTATATTGGGTGACTTCAAATACCCAAACATTGACTGGGAATACTACTCAAGCCCCAACACCCTCGCCCAACAGTTGCTAGTATTTCTAAACTCAAATGCTATTACACAACTGGTCACCACACCCACAAGAAGGGAAAACATATTGGACCTGATCATCACCAACATGGGGACTCTATGTTCCACACCAGAGGTATACCCCTCATTGGTAAGGTCAGACCATACATTTATCTCACTGGACATCCATATCCCATCCCCACCCCCATCCTATGTAATCTCAGTGAAGAACTTCTCAAAAGCAAACATCACACTTCTCCAAACCAAGGTGGTAGCCTTCAAAGACCCTGGGACAGTGATAAATATGGCTCAGACTGCTGAATCCTTTACAAATGCATTCTATGGACACCTACTGGAATGCATGGATTGTGCTATCCCAAATAACAACAAGACTCACTCCTCCAAAGGCAGGGGACCTGTCTGGTGGATCCTGGCCATTAATAAGCTATGCAATGAAAGGAGGAGGCTACTACATGATAGAGCACAATCCCAAAAAGGGAAGACATCTCTGATCAGTAATAGCAAAAAGCTACAATCACTCATGAATTCATCTAAGGCCCGCTTCTAACAGAAAATTGCACCAGACACTAAGGACAATCACAAGGCCTTCTTTAGTTATGTCAGGAACCTGGATGGAAGCTCACATATATGCTGTGAGTTACTGCATACTGACTAAACATACCCTGAACCTACAGACATTGCCAACATCCTGGCAAACAGGTTCATTGCAAATGTCTCCCCCCATCCCCCCTAAAGAGCAACTGTCCATCCCAACAGAGTGTAGCCTCCCTGACATCACAAATGAACAGGTGAGTGCTGCCCTCTCCAAAGCAGGCAACACAGCATCAATGGGACCAGATGGTGTCCCGGCCTGTGTCTTACATGAGATTCATGACGAACATAACCGTCACATTAAGTCACTGTTCAATATCAGAGTTACTACAGGATATGTACCCAAGGAATGGCGTACAGCAACAGTGGTCCCGCTCCACAGAGGTGGTGCCACAACGGACCCCAGACAATATTGCCCTATAAGCCTAACTAGCCTGTTCTGCAAAGCTATGGAGCGTATTTTCATGGAACTCATACACATAGACATCGGGAACCTACAGACACTGGATCCTACACATTTCGGCTTTGTTGTGGGCAGATCTTGCCTCTTGAACCTGTTCAACTTCTTTAAACAGTTACCAGGTCCATAGACATAGGGAAGGTTGTCCACACAGCCTACCTGGACCTTGCAAAACCCTTCAACACAATACCCCACTCAGCCATTATACATAGGCTCACCAGCTTCGATATCGACACATATGTTACAAGATGGATTGCTTACTGGATCAGGGATAGCACCCACATGGTCAGTATTGCAGGTGCCATGTCTGACTATACACCAGTTACACATGGCATCCCACAAGGCTCAGTCCTGGGATCTCTCTTGTTCAGTATATATTTCTCTGACGTACAGGCAAACACAGGAGGAATATGGCTGACCATGTTCGCAGATGACTGCAAACTGGGTGCCATAATCAACTCTCCAGCTGGCACAAGAATCCTCAAACAGGGTCTCACAGAGATGGATGACTGGTGCCAGAGCCATGGCCTACAGTTAAATGCCATTAGATGCATAGTCATCCCCTTTGGGAATAACAACGTGCCCACACATTACCACATAGGTGGTAATCCATTATGTATGGTAGGAGTTGTTAGGGATTTGGGGACATGAGTTGTTAGTACTCTCGCCTTTGACGAGCACATTGCCAAAGTGGTTAGACAGACCTACTATATAGCCCACCTTATCCCATAAGGTTTCACATCTAGATCACGTGAGGTCATTGTGCCCCTGTACTCATCAAGACCATGCTTGGATACAATGCCCCATTTGGCATGTACCTTACCCGACACCTGCAGCAACTGTTAATGGCCACAAAAGTACCTCAACAAATAGATCTAGGGACTCACACAGATGCCCTACGCAGTTTGGCTAAAGTAACTCCAGCTCTACTCAGTCACTTACCACCTACTCGGATGCGATCTGTGCCTGTTGTTTAAAGCCATGTCCAACCCGGAATTAATAGGCATGCTCCACCTCAGGATATCCAAATCCCTTAGAGCTACATGCTCCAGGGACAGAAACCTCAGCACAGATGTTAGTAGGACATGCTGAAGGGACAGATTCTTATCCCAGAGGCTCCACTCACTCCGGAATGAAATCCCAGTCCCGCATAGGCAGAGCCCCCCACTGACCATCTACAGGAGACATATTGACAAGTGGATGGGTGATCGTATGTTTACCCCTGGGATATCTTCTGGGTCCCTGCTAGACAGAGGCACAATAGACTACATATAAATGGGCTATCTTGTGTGACCTACTATTCACGGGCACAGTGTACTAATCTAACAGGGTTGCGAAAGCCAAACACACTCTGGCTAGGCTTATACATGCCCTAGGGCAGATAGCCTAGTATCAACCTTTGAACCTATGATAATGTTCGGGATGCACATTGTTTATTGACGATACTGATTGCAGGTTTTTTATCTTCTTTGCTTTCCCACTTTCTATGAACAACCTAAGTATCTGCAGAACATATTTGATTATGACAGGTTTCCACTATATTATATATGTGTCTGTTGTCATATAACTGTATGCACAGGGTGGATTGCTGAATAGTGAGGGGTTCCTGGATTAACACATGCAACTGCCGGATATGTGTGGCCCACTGCTGTACTCAGACATGGCCTAAGTGTGTGAGCATGCCCAGTTTGCCCATTCAGTGTTTTGTTGCCTGACATTTGTCTCATTTATTCAAGTGTGTGAGAAGGCCCAGTGTGACCTTTCAGTATGTTGCTTCCTGAGGTCCACTACATTTGTTGATGTGTGTAAACATGACCAATATTAACATTTATACTATATGTGTGTTGAAAATCAGGTTCTATTCTTACTGCAGGGCTCACCTTTGTGTCATAACTCGACAGGGATTATGCTGTGCCTGTAGGGTTTCCATGAGACACTTTGGCATAGACTTATCAACATTTCTTCATACAGGCAGACCACTGAAATACTGTCATGGTTTAGTGGTTCAGTACTATGACTATAGTACACAGTATCCAGGGTTTGAGGCCTGTCACTTTTTTAAATTTTCATACTGAGCAGACCAGACTACTTAAGGGCCAGTAGAGCAAATATGAGCATGTTGGCTTTTGTTCAGCTATGACCAAGTTAGACCAAGCTTGTCCAACATTGCTCAATGTTAACCAACATTGCTGAACGTTGCACAATATTGCTCAACATTGACCACAGTTGTGCTAGTTAGTGTGTGCAATTTTGTTTACATATACTGAATGGTGGTAAAAGCTGTTTAACACTGCTTTATATTGCTTAACACATGACAATCATGCCTCAGGTGGTGCTGCAGGGCTGCCTATGTCGGATGCACATACTACACTCCCTATACATGTTTGAAAACAGGTAGTGTCACGTTAGGCATCCCTTTTACTATATGTGCGTGTCAGAGAGAGGTATCATTTCCATGGTTCCTACCGAGCCACTGTATGTGCTATGTGTTGCCTCTTTGCCAAGGCCAAAGCATACTGGGCATGCCTCCTTCTGCCTATTGGGGCAGGCTCAAGTTGTTCCTCCTCCGAGTCACGCTCTGCTTGTGATGGCCTTGGCAATGGTGAGGGGCTGTTTGGCCCGGGCCTATGCTGGTCCTGTTGCAGCTGTTTTCACAGGATCATATTATGTAGCATAGCACATACCATGACAATTTGGTTACATGTAGTTGGTGAGTACTGCAAGGCTCTACCAGATGTGTCCAGGCACCGGAACCATGACTTGAGCAGCCCAAACACTCGCTTGATTACATTTCATGTTTGTGCGTGTGCCTCGTTATTGCATTCCTGTTCAGGTGTGTGTACATTTCTGATGGGTGTCATCAGCCACGACTCCAATGCATAGCCAGCATCCCCCACTAGATGACCATGAGGGATGTCCCCATTGGCAAATGCCTGGTACAGCTGTGTCAGATGCCAGATATGGGAATCATGGTAGCTTCCAGGGCAGCCAGCACATACATTCAGCATTATGCCCTGGGCATCACACATGACTTGGCAATTGATGGAAGGGAAGCCCTTGCAGTTAAAGTAGACCCTACCTCACTCACCGGCTGGTGCTTTGATGCATATGTGCGTGCAGTCTATTGCACCCACTACCTCAGGGTATTCCGCTATTTGCTGGAAGAGACGCATATTGCTGGCCAATACCTCATGGGAGTTGGGGAAATATATATGATCACCGACATGTGCTGACATGGCATCCAGGAACTGGTGCAGTACCCTGGATGCTGATGCCTGTGATATCCCCATCATATCACCAGTTGTTCTCTGGAAGGTACCTGTTGCTAATATTCTTAGGCCAACACATACCTTGGTTTCCACTGGGTTGGGTTCCCCTCTGTTGGTTCTGTGTGTGAGGCGTAGCCTGCACAGCTCAACAATTTGCTGCATGAGGTCTGTCCACTCTATAGCACTCCACTATCTCCAGCTCATGAAGCCCCTGATAGGTTACCCTGGGCCTGTACACTCTTCTCCATCTCCTCACTGTGGGTTGTCCAGCAGCATTCACATTGTCACCACCCTCAGCTTGTTGCATATGTTGCCTTATAACAGCAATGGCAGCCCCTAACATTTCTTTGTCTCAGTAAAGCTTTTACAGTTTTCACTTCTATTAGCTTACTGCAGTGTTGCAGTGTCTCTGAGAGAAACATACTGGAATGATGTTTGCAGAGTTTTAAGTGCTGGGCTGGGCTGGGCTAGTGTACTGCCTGTGTAATTGCCTGATTCTGATTGTTTTCACCTGCTAGCTCTGCTAGTACTTCCTGGTTAACTTCCTACTATTTGTTGTGCTTCCTTTTCCCTTTCTGTTTCCTCAGGGGGGCAGTGCCGTGCACACAAGTGCAAACACGCTCTCACCAGCTGACACGCATGCACACATGCTTACATGGGCTAAAACTTGCTTATTCTTGCTAAAATGTGTGCACAATGGCGCAAATGCGCTTACACAACTTTAAACAACCTTAGACATGCTTACTCTGGCTTAAACGCACACACACAGGCGTACACGCGCGCGCACAGTCTTACTCGGATATACAGGTGCGCACCGCATGCAAACACGTTGCAAGCACTTCTACAAGAAACTTTAGTGTTATCCATGACATACACCTTCAATTTCTTGCCTTTAGCTAGGGTACCTGTTGACACACCTCTTCCAGTGATGAGTAACTGACAGCAAACACATGCCACTCTGCTCTAATGAGCTTCACTTCTTTCATACATACCCCCCTCGTGATGTCACCTATCTTCTACTCTTATAATCCCCTTATCCTACTCCTACATTCCACTGACTATGTTCGTTTGCTACTTGGGATTCACTAACCTTACCCTCATTTGCATAGGATTGCCTACTAATGCTTGGTTACATCTCTTAGACTGAGCTTCCCCCCTTAGCAACCTCTATTCGGAAGCCATGTTGTCTTCGGCCTGCCATTCCCTTGCATTGTAAATTAGGAATTACAATATAATCCACATTTGTGGATTTTAATTATTGGTTTTCTGGTTTTTAGAGCACAGAGCGTTTGCGCAGCGCTGTGCTATGCTTAAACATCGGCGCTCGGGATAAAAAAAATACTTTTATTTTTATTTTGCATCAGTGAACATTGCCAATGGCCGTATATTTGGCCATTGAAATGCTTCTTCAACTGGATGCAACCTTTATTTGGTGCTGTCACAGCTCCGTTTTGCTATTTTCAGAACGGTGCTCAGTTGTCAACTGAGTACATTTCTGCAAATAACACTACTCTTACTCAGACATGTTTGGGTTTTCTGGATCACAAATTTACCTCATTTGCATAGCTTTCACTTGCAATTGAGGTAATTTGCATATCCAAGCCCTGTCCGTGTAAGACTTATTTTTAGGAGCTCTCTTGCTGTTCCCGGATCGTTCGGCAGACATGTTGGCTGAATGGAGTCTTACTCTACTCTTAGACTCCATGCAAGCCTTTGTGAATCTGGCCCTGTGTGTGTGTGTGTGTGTGTGTGTGTGTGTGTGTGTGTGTGTGTGTGTGTGTGTGTGAGTGTGTGTGTATGAGTGCGTGTGTCTCCCTGGGGAGAGAGCAACCTTTTTGGAGACTACTCACACCCCTTAAAAGTGGTATACTCATCTTTGTCATCTGATGATGTCATCATCCTACAAATATACCTGTGGAAAGGACAAATCCCAGTCAACTTTATAGCGCGTTGTGTAAATGTATGCTGCTGTAGTATCATAATGTAGTTCGATGGGGGTTTGAATCCTGCACTTGCGAATGGTGTGTGAGTGTGCGTGTCTCCCTGGGGAAGAGCAACCTTTCGGGAGACTACTCACACCCCTTAAAAGGGGTATACTCATCTTTGTCAAGTCTGATGATGTCACCATCCTACAAATATACCTGCAGAAAGGAGAAATCCTAGTAATGTGTGTAGCGCGTTGTGTAAATGTGTACTGCTATAATATCATAATGTAGCTAGGTAGGGGCTTGAATCCTGCACTTGCCAACTGTGTGTGTCTCCGTGGGGGGAAAAAACAACCTTTTTGGAGAATATCTCACACCCCTTAAAAATGGTATACTCATCTTTGACAAGTCTGATGGTGTCACCATCCTACAAATATACCTGTGGAAAGTTCAAATCCCACTAATGTGTATAGAGTGTTGTGTAAATGTGTACTACTGTAATATCATAATGTAGTTAGCTAGGGGCTCAAATCCTCCACTTGCCACCTGTGTGTATGAGAGTGTGTCTCACTGGGGAAGAACAGCCTTTTTGGAGACTACTCACACCCCTTAAAAGTGGTATACTCATCTTTGTCAAGTCTGATGATGTCACATCCTACAAATATACCTGTGGAAAAGAAAAACTGCAGTAATGTGTAATGGCATGTCATGTAAATGCATACTGCTATAGTATCATAATGTAGTTAAATAGGGGGTTGAATCCTGAATTTGTCAACTGTGTGTGAGTGTCTCCCTGAGAAGGTGCAACCTTTTTGGAGACTAGTCACACCCCTTAATATTGGTATACTCATCTTTGTCAAGTCTGATGATGTCACCATCCTACAAATATAACTGTGGAAAAGTGAAATTCCAGTAATGTGCATAGTGCATTGTGTAAATATTTACTGCTATAATATCATAATGTAGTTAAATAGGGGTTTGAGTCCTGCACTTGTCAACTGTGTGCGTCTCTTTTGGGAGGCGCAACCTTTTTGGAGAATACTCACACCCCTTAAAAGTGGTATACTCATCTTCGACAAGTCTGATGATTTTTATTTTGCATCGGTGAACATTGCCAATGGCCGTATATTTGGCCATTGACATGCTTCTTCAACTGGATGCAACCTTTATTTGGTGCTGTCACAGCTCCGTTTTGCTATTTTGAGAACGGTGCTCAGTTGTCAACTGAGTACATTTCTGCAAATAGCACTATTCTTACTCGGACATGTTTGGGTTTTCTGGATCACAAATTCACCTTATTTGCATAGCTTTTACTTGCAATTGAGGTAATTTGCATATCCAAGCCCTGTCCGTGTAAGACTCGTTTTAGGAGCTCTCTTGCTGTTCCCGGATCGTTCGGCAGACTTGTTGGCTGCATGGAGTCTTACTCTACTCTTAGACTCCGTGCAAGCCTTCGTGAATCTGGCCCTGTGTGTGTGTGTGTGTGTGTGTGTGTGTGTGTGTGTGTGTGTGTGTGTGTGTGTGTGAGTGTGTGTGTGTGAGTGTGTGTGTCTCCCTGGGGAGAGAGCAACCTTTTTGGAGACTACTCACACCCCTTAAAAGTGGTATACTCATCTTCGACAAGTCTGATGATGTCACCATCCTATAAATATACCTGTGGAAAAATGAAACTCCAGTAAGGTGTATAGCACATTATGTAAATGCGCACTGCTGTGGTATCATAATATAGTTAGGTAGGGGTTCTAATCCTGTATTTGCTAACTGTGAGTATCTCCTTGGGGAGGTGCAACCATTTTTTAGAGACTACTCACACCCCTTAAAAGCGGTATACTCATCTTTGACAAGTCTGATGATTTTACCATCCGACAAATATACCTGTGCAAAGATAAAATCCCAGTAATGTGTATAATGTGTTGTGTAAATGTGTACTGCCTGTAGTATCATAATGTACCCAGGTAGGGGTTTGAATCCTGCACTTGCTAACTGTGTGTGCCCCCCAGGGGAGTTTTGGAGTATGATGTCACCATCCCACAACTATACCTATGGAAAAATGAAATCCCAGTAATGTGTAAAGCATGTTGTGTAAATGCATACTGCTGTAGTATCACAATGTAATTAGGAAGGAGTTTGAATCTCATACTTGTGTGTGTGTGTGTGTTCCAGGTGTGTGACACTGTTGGTCAATGTGGAGTGGATTTTAGTTTTTCTAGTGTATGACATATCACAAAGACAACTGTATGTGCATTACACATCTAAGGTAGCTGTGGGGCAAATCCATATACATACATGTGACCCCAATTATTTCATAGGTGGGTACTCTGTTTTCTCCATGAACGCATATGTTATCTTTGCCAGAGCATGCTGGTGCTTTCCAGACCTTAGGTCACTTCTGTATGCTTGTGACAAGCTTAGCCACTGCAGTGATCCCTAGGCTATGTCTTCTATTTCACATCCACTCATCACGGTTTCTATTGAAGAGTGTGAGTGAGGGTTTATGCTTGAGGTATATTTGAAACCTGTTCCAAAGCAGGCAAAATCTGACAAAGATGACTAATCATTATAGGTGTGCAACAACCTCAGTGGATCTGCATGCAAACCCTTTTATTGCTTATCTGCTCCACAGAGGGATTTCCAAAACCCTTTGGAAATGTGATTATCAAAGGAGAGATGACTAAACACATGGCTTTATGTATACATTAGTACCTGTTCCACATTTTGGGGGCTACTACCTTTGTGGTACTCTGGGGATACTTTGTTTTCTAAAAGTGGATAACTATGCTTTCTTTGGCTTATAACTTTACAGCATGAGTTTGACACCAGGTATCTGTCTCTATGATACCCTTTTGGAGGATGTGTGTGTCATCTGGAGAATAAAGTATAGCCCACAGTATGCATTTTCATCAAACGTGGGCAGACATATCCCTACTGTGTTTGCTTGTACCTAAGAAAGCTATATGCCAAACAGGAATGGTCCCAGGACTGAGTGCAGGTGAATACCACTTGTTACTGGCATAGAATAGTACATGAAGGCTGCAAATATTACTGTGTGTCCCACATCTGTGTGTCAGTTGTTAAGCCATCATCTAACAATAATTTATGGTCAGTCTGTTGAGGGTATGTATAATACCAGAATGTGGGATGGGAAAGAATTGCTGGTGAGCTATAGCTTGGCTGTGTTGACCTCCCCTCCCTCACCTATAGCCTTGTTAACTGGCTTGATGTCTACTAGGTGTAAGACCCATGATCTGGCCTTTAGAGAACCTAAGTAGTTATGATGCAGTGTTTGCAGGTTCATAATGTCTCTGTTAATGAGTTCCATAATGCTGTGCTCCATAGCCTTCCAGATAACATTTGTCTGGCATATAGGGTGAGAGTTTCCAGGATCTGTTGCAGTTCTACCCTTAATCAATTTATGTTAACATTTGCACTGGGTGTGACGAGGGTGGACAGGTTTAAGAATAACCACAAAAACAGGCACAGCAGATCAGCAAGAGATGTTTAATATCACTCCACGAACAAACCACACTGTACAAAAACAATAACGCTACTACAGTTCTCAGCGCGTTTTCGTCGACATACACTTCATCACAAAAACTAAACAGTGCTCAGTTTGTGAAATTTATAAGTCAGCTGCTATTTGAATCTACCAATAATGTCTCCTAATTAATTAAAATGTTAGTAAATTCAATTAACATCCTTATTGTTAAAGTTACAGATTTCTTGTCAGAGTCAAAGAATAAATAAATGAAATAGATACTTGTTGGATGTAATTTTGTTTAATTTAATTTAATTTTGAAAAATAATGTACAGGCAGTATGACTGTCTGCATGGATGGGGTGGAGACTTGTGTACTGTCAACTGGTGGCCCAACAACAGAAGCTGACAAACCTGCCTGTGCCTCAACACACCTATCCTCATGATCACTGTCTGTCTGTCTCAGTGACATCAGGTTCCCTGCTGTACTGAACCAGCCCCACCTTGGCACATGTGAGAGGAAAACAGGAAATACACTTTCAGACCTGAACATGACTTCAGATCACATGCACACATGCACACATCTGCACATGCGCACATGCACACATGCACTCACACAAAAATACACTCCTCCCTAAAGCAGACACACACAACACCAGCAATCTCAGAACATACACAATAGCAGGTGATGGTGGGGTACAGTATCACAAACAAAACAGTCATATCACACATGTCAGCATGCAAGACATGTGTTGCTCAACAGCATGCAGTGTAAGTGTAGACAGTCCTTGTTACTAACAATATACATGGCTTTGATGCATGTGTTTTGTTATTAGGTGATGGGCATCCCCCTGGCACACAATGCATACATGGACACAACATTGCTGTGCAGGTATTCACAACCCTGTAATGTACTGTGCATCATAACTCACAGGTGTACATACCATTGCTGGATGTGTATCTGTGTGTCAGATAGGTATCTAATGCTGATTACAGCCTCTGTGTCTTTAGCAAATAATTGTGAACAAATTTTTAGCAAATGCATGATGAGTATTCACACAACATCATCAGTGATGCATGGATAATTGATGGAATACCATTCGGCCAAATACCCAATGTATGGTACTTATGGTGAGTGTAGATCATATTGTGGACATGCCAGTCTCATCCATGACATGGCATGCTAAAACACAACTGCATATTTAATCACTACAAATACCCAATGTGTGTCATATGGCCTAGCCACTCAATAGCAACACAAGACATATATGTGTCAGTTGTGGAAATAGTGATTGGTATGCATATTGTTTAGAGGTGCATATGTGTGCACGCATGTGCCATTAAGGTGTATAGCAATGAAAGCTATGTGTGGTACTGTGGTTACAATAACTGGATGGGGTATAGTCTCAGAAGTCATCATCATGAAGCATCATGTGGTCACTCAAGGCTATAAATGTTTCCCAAACCAGCACTAATCATGCTGTGCCGGAACTGTACTACCTTGGCTACATTCACCATTTCACAACCAGTTGTTACGTGATTTTGTAAGGAGGCCAATAAGGAGCATCCCCTGACATGAATGTGTAGTGTGTTGCAGAGTGCTTAAATGCCCCATGGTAGGCCTCTACCCCTCAGGTATATTATGTGTAATGTGTGGATGAGATTTTGGATACTGGAGTGCATCTTTACAGAGGGTTTGGGAATCCTTTATATGTAGCATGTTAAAATGCTCTGTGTATGACATAGATGTGTATGTTATGTGCATGTTGAGTATCAACTGTGCCTATCCAATGGTCACTACAGTCTAGCCACATTTGTTTGAGATGGTCTGGGTATTGCATGTGTTTGAGGCAGCTAATCACATTAGTGAGATGTGCGTGCTCTTACACCAAACATACACAGCATGCATTATGGGTAGGTGTGTTACATGTGTACATGGCCTACACCTTAACTATGACATGCACATTTTATTTGCAATATTAAATGTAGAACACACTCACCAGCATTTGTCAGCTGCCTTGATGTCACCCCAGATGGACCTACATAGAGATGAGACAGTTTGTCAATGGCCACAACTGTGGCATTGCTACTATGTGTTTGCAATCTTACAGTACAACAACAGTTTACATTCACAGGGCTACAGATTATGTTCCAAATGATCAGTATTGCACAACAACAGGCTCCACATCTTTGAACAACACCCTCCACATCTCACATATGCATGATCTACCAATACAGATAACAGTAGTCTACAGATATGCCATGTTACCTGCATGCTCCATGTGTGCTTGCTGGGTGGCTCCAACCTCCATCATGGTGTATATAAACAACCCAAAACCAGCAGGAAACTAGATGAAACAACAAAATAATCCACAACTTCGATAACAAATGTATTTATTTATGGTGTATGTCTGCTGCTGTTGTTGTTGGGCAGGTGCCACCAGGATCAGGAGTAGCACCTCCACTCTGGTGAGGGGGGATGGATATTAACACCACCTCCTATTGCAAGCTGTTGTCTACCCACATCAGCAGCATGCTGACGGACATGTCTGAGAAGATCACTGCAGTGGTGCCGTATCTGCTCATATGTCCAGTTATGCAGGCCTACCTCATTTACCCTGTGGACAACATCTTGCCACATTGCAGTATGCTCCTACTGGTCCTGGCTGGGTCGAGAGAACATGAGATGGTAGTGCTGAATCATACTGCTAGTAATTATATCATCTTCAGCACTACTGTAACTGGGGTTCCTGCAATGGGCCATGATCCTTGGAAGACATAAATACAAAAATATGTCTGAGCAAGTCATATGGCGCATTTAAAATTATACAGTGCAGATATCACTGAACTGCCATATATATAGCAACATATTAGCTAGCAGAGAGTGAAACATTGTAATTGCCACTTATCACTGCTTACCCCACAACTGTTTGACTGTGCCTTGCTCACTGTCTATCTAATGAACCATGTTCTGCACAGCAACAAAATAAAATCACTATATAAGACTATACAAGAGTAAGTGGCACACTGTATGCAACACGCTCCACCACCTAGCCACAGCAGATATACATCAAGCTGATGTGTAAAGAAATATATCAGCCATCACAATCAGTGTAAAGTCCAGTAAATGTATTACTATTATACCACACAACTTGTTAATGGAAAACCCGTGGCCAAAATATGTGCACAATTGGGAATATAGGTCGCATACTGCTGTAGTACACTATGAATGTTGTTAGATACACAGTTATATGTTTTACCACACATATGTTAAAGGACATGTTACAGACATACCGACACACACATCAGACATAATTACAGGACACAAATATATGACAACCCAGATAAGCTTTCAGTGTTTACTATACAGTACTGTGTGTCAGTACTTATACAACCTTAATCTTGAGAAATGTAATCTGTGATGAATAGAGGGACCACACAAAACAGTGGATGCAAGCAATGTGGACATACACCATACTTTGCTGTACAGGCCCAGAGCTTCAAGTAGTACTACAGTACACACAGGATTTGGATTCATCATCGGTACCAATCAATAATCATAGATGTAGTGCTTTAGCCTCCAATGACACACCCTAGTTAAAACCAAGGGGCTTAATCACACTGTATGCAATAGCACTTCTTCTGCCTAGCAACAGAATACACAGCTTTTGCTAGGATCAAAGCAAGGACCCATAATACCATGACATAAACAGTTTCCCACTAAGCTATCCCATAGATACATATCTTTGACGTATTCACAAACATATTGACCATCACAGTCAGTCAACAGTACAGAGAATCTATTGCAACAAGTAGATGTAGGTGTGTATGAGTATATATAACTATATATATATATATATATATATATATATATATATATATACATATACACATCCATTGGTCTACATATACATATATATGTAGGCACATACACATTTCACCTTTCATAGTGACAATATCAATTATACAAAGGATGTAAGGTGTACAGTAATGTAATAAAATTGCACAGTCTTGGGATAAATGCATTGAAGGTGTTCACAGCCCAGGTAGCTTTAGCAGGTTTTACTGGCTTCAACATTGCAAACTGAACAAACCACCCACAATGTTTAACCACCACATGTCATATACCAGCACTGTATGCTGTCTTGTTTGTCACCCACTAAAACCTACATACAAATATGCGCATACTAACCTTATCTCCACCCTTCACAAACAGTTGCAATAAGTCCCCTGCTCTATGCACATATACAGATGTGAATATATATTACACATATATATTTCTCCTTATGTGTGTGGCATATACACACAAGGTGCACACTGTTGTAAGTCCCTGGATCTCACAGCTGAACTGTTGGGCTTTGCTGCAACACAAACAGGTGTCACATATGAACACACACTAACATTAGGGGGGTATATATGGCTACAGATGCCAGATAAGCATATTAGACTGCTACAGCAGTTGCCATTGCTAAGCTACACTGTAATATGACTAACATGCATGTGTTGTTCTGTCACACCCATATTTATATAATGTCAGCGCTAATCCCCCTGACAGCCATTGGCCACACTACTGTACAGAACACAGATAACATGGATCAGATCTTTGACATTTAATGCTGAGCTACACATTTCACAGGTATGTCCCACTGCCCACAGGTACACACAGTATTGTCCATAGCAGTAGTTAAGCAGAACATCTGTGCATAAAGAAGTACTGCTGCTACACATCCATAGCAGTAGTTAAGCAGAACATCTGTGCATAAAGAAGTACTGCTGCCACATATGAATGGTTCACATTATGTAGACTATTCTTCAATAACATCTACTACATGCCAGTAAATACATGTGTCATATAACTTTCCTTTGTATGATTTGGTAATATTTCTTTTTCTTTTTCCTTTTCTCT
This sequence comes from Protopterus annectens, assembly GCF_019279795.1. Taxonomy (NCBI): domain Eukaryota; kingdom Metazoa; phylum Chordata; order Ceratodontiformes; family Protopteridae; genus Protopterus; species Protopterus annectens. The sequence continues at coordinate 80,996,480 of NC_056730.1, read as the reverse complement.
GTCTCTCTCTCTCTCTCTCACTGTCTCTCTCTCTCTGTCAGTCTGCAACAGAGGGATTGAGTTTGTTGGCAGAGATTGCAGCCTGTTTTTTTAGGAATTTGCAGATGAACATGTGGTGGCCTCTGCACCAATTAGTGGCCACCATTTGCTAATTGCATGCAGCCTGCTGTGTAGTAATTGCAGTAATCACTGTCATAGCAACCCAGTACTATAAATTGCTTTGGCAGAGATTGCAGCCTGCTTTTTTAGGAATTTGCAGATGAACATGTGGTGGCCTCTGCACCAATTAGTGGCCACCATTTGCTAATTGCATGCAGCCTGCTGTGTAGTAATTGCAGTAATCACTGTCATAGCAACCCAGTACTATAAATTGCTAACTCATGTAGGCGTGGCCCTTTCAGCTTTCCAATATGGAAATCATCCTTGTTTGCTCTGGACATCATTGTTTATGACAGAAGGTTGGTATAGTTCTTATATCAGAAGCCAGGGGTGTAGCTAGAGATTTACATTTTGTACTCAGACCTAATGTTGCTGCTTCCAGTACCCACTTGTCAGTGTAGAAATGTACTCACCCCTTAAAATGCTACCCCAAGATACATGGAAAGATGTACTTTCTTTTCAACTGTTACAATTAACTGCCATACAAAGCTAGTTATTGAGATGTATTCCTTTGGCACAAGAATTGTTTGTGAACTGCTATACTGTGAATATTCATTTACTCAGTTCTAAACAGTTTGTGCTTTTTTAGTGTTGACATTAGCACAAGCTGCTCAGAACAACTGTACACGTCAGTACTGTGAGTATGCTTACCTACATCCTTGGTAGACCCTGCACACACAGGTATATTCTACATTTGGGTAGGGTTGCAAAAGTGCAGAGAGCGTAAGTACTATTGTGTGGATTTTATCTTGCTGGACTTATAGGGTTGCTGTGTACATGTTAGTTTATCAAGGCAAGTAGTCTGTCTGCGTAACTCCCAACTGTGGACCTATCTACATGATAGCCAGAGAACAGCCTGTTATTTTTTTTTTTTTTGTCTGTGCACCACACAGGTCTTTTCAGCAATAGAGCAATGGCATTCTTACAGTTGGTTGCTACCAGTACATGGCTACATCCATTTGTATTTCAGTGTTGTATTCCTACATAAGGGTATGCTTCCGAAACTCCTTCCAATTCTATTTGCACAGTGTGTAACAGCAGAAAGGCTGATATGCTTCTATGTTTCTGCTTCTGCCAGACCTCTCAACTACTCAGGTACATATTTGAACAGACACAGGGAAAAGTAAAGAAAAAGTCAGGGACAGTCAGGGACACCTTTAAAATATTAGTGCCATTAAGTTGAGACATTGAGAGAATCAGAGCATATGAATTATTTATTACACGTGTCTAACTCTTAATTATTGTCATTATTCATTAAGTGTAATTCACCACATTTCTGGCCAAAGTCAGTAGTTTTCGGAGGGATTCAGAGGGACAGAGCTATTTTTTTTTCAAAATCAGGGACATCCCTGAAAATTAGGGACAGTTGGGAGGTATGGCCTCTTCCCTAAACAGATATGCCAGTGTTTGTCCTGCTGTGATACTGTGTGGGGTTGTAAAGTGATGGTGTAACATTATTTCCTGCTAGAATGACTGCTTCTCTTATCACAGTCATGTAATGTAATCTATCCACAGAACATGTTGTGTGGTATGGTATTCCTATTTTTCCTTTACATTCACTCATTCTGATGCATGATATATTTATTTAAGCACCAACTTGATGTATATCTACCGTGGCTTATTGGTACTGCATGTTGTGTAGTATGTGCAATGTCCGGGGTTCGAGACTAACAGAGGTGTTTTATTTTGCTCCTGAGCAGAACAAGGGCCCTCACATACAGAGTGACTAAGGCACTTTTAGGCAGTAGTAAGTGGGTTTGCACATTGCTGCGCATTGCTTAGCCAAGCACAAACTCGCGTAAACTCACTAACAACTGCTTAATAGGGCTTACTCCCACTAAACCCGCACTCATTTATTTGAAAGAAAAGAAAAAATGGGGAGATAGGAAAGTGGTGAAAAAAGGGGCACAATGAGGGAAAGACAGTATGGAAAATAGCTTGGGATGTGCAGGATGGGTGTAAGGAAGGTCCATAGCTGCCCATTTCTTCAACAGCAACAGCTGTGCATATGCAATAAATTTGGAGGTAGATATGAAACCTTCAACCCCTGAGAGAGGGGTGAGGACAACATAGTATGTTGTAATGTCAATTAAATAACATTTCATGTGTCCAGTGGACATGTTTACAAAATGGGCAGCTATGTATGAGGCGTAATTTTTTTTTTTGGGAGCAGATTGCCCTTTTTTTTCAGGTGAGAATGGAATGTGGGGTATGGGAAGTAGGTATATTTGGGGAGATAGGTTGGGGAGGTAAACAGACAAGTCAAACAAGACGAATACAGGGACTGCCCCTGTATTCGTCTTGTTTGACTTGTCTGTGCCACCTTCCATATGACACATGTGGTGGGTGAACACTTTTGACGGGGAGGGATGTTTGGAAATCGCAAGCCCATGAGCTCCCAGATGAAAACAGTGGGACTGAGGTCCCCACCCATGGGCAGTCACCACTTCACCTTCATGGCCCAGAGGGTGGCTGTGCTGGGGGCTGTGTAGGAGGGGCAGACTGACCCGGGAGTTGCGCCACTTGAGCCTCAAGCTGGCATAGAGGTTCTGCAACAGAATGTTCAATCTCTCTACGCACCACAGCCTGGACCGTTCGAAGGGTGATAGGTGGCCCTCCTCCACCCAAGCTTGCACGGGGGGGGCGAGCCCCATTTCCTGCAGCACTTCCACCCGAAGGTGGTACAGGGCCAATGGAAGAGGAGGTCCCAGGCTGGGCACTGGATCTGCTGGTGCCAGGGGCCATGGCCAGCTGAGGTGGGACAGGTGAGTCCGCTGGGACCGGCATTCCCATACGAACTGTGTTTTGGAGAGTTTAATAAAGATATGGGTTAGTAACAGTCAACAGCATTCCCAGTTAGTTATAACAGCATGCAGAATTATTCCCATTAACCCAACACACCAGATTTTCAACAGTTGAAAAGCAAACTTAACACATGCATATATAGAACAATAGTGGACATTAATACAGCATGCAGGTTGAATTGATGGCAACAGGCCACAAATATTGTGGTATTTTAACAGGGCACATGCATAGAAATAAATGCAAATATTTATAAACCAATAGGACATATGTCCCAACAAATGTTTTGAGGTGTGGAATTGCATTTTTTATGCACATATAGTAGGGTGGAAAAAGATAGCTCAGTTAACAACTTATATATCCTTCTAGTTTTCACTACATTACTATTAACTGCAGTTATATGTCCCTTACATGTATTATTACACTACCCAATGTCCTTATATTGTGCAATTGGATTATGCTAGATCATTATATACATGACCTGTATCTTACATACAAACTGTCCAAGATGCAGATGTTACTGCTACATATTTTGAGAGTTGTTCACACACACTACTGCTAAGATGGTACACTGACAGCTCTACTTTCAAATAATTATCTAGATTTGTTCAGGTGAAAGTATCAGTTATATGTTAACAGCTCCCTACATTTCTGGCAGCACACTGACATTTCTGGGGAACACAATACCAAGCTACTCATGTGCCAGATTAACCTGTACATGCTGGGCATGAACCATCAGTTGAGGGCTGTAAATATGTATAAAAGCTACTGGCACTCCCTTCAACCACGTTATATGGGCCTACCCAAGTTTGGGTTAACACTGCTTAATACAACACTACTATTTGTAGAATGCAACAGTACAACAACATATCAAAGAAAATGACACAGACGCACTCCAGGAATTATACATTTATTAAAGGATTATTACACCTTTGTTGGGTTAAAACACTTTTTGAAGGCTCTCTCATTTATTTTATATAACAGTACATGCAGAATAATTACTAACCTGCCTGATGATGGAGCCTTTGCAGCCTATCTTCATAGGTTCATAGGTTCATACTAGGCTATCTGCCCTAGGGCATTTATAAGCCTTGCCAGAATGTGTTTGGCTTTCGCCACCCATTTTAAATTAATTTTGCTATGCCCTTTTTCGAGGTTAGTATACTGTGCCTCTGTCTAACAGTGACACAGAAGTGATACCCGGGTTAAACCTATGATCTCCCATCCACTCATCAAGATTCCTCTTGAAGAGAGTCAATGAGGGACTCTGCCTAACCTGGACTGGAATTTTATTCCAGAGTGAAGGGAGCCTCTGGGTTATGAATCTATCCCTCAAGCATGTCCTATTTATTTCATTGCTGAGGTTCAAGTCTCTTGAGCATGTAGCTCAATGGGATTTGGACTTTCTGAGGTGCAGCATGTCCATTAATTCCGGGTTGGACATGGCTTTATACGTCAGGCAAAGATCGCCCCTGAACAGGCGGTATGCCACTGAGTAGAGCTGGAGTTTCTTTAACCAGGCAGCATATGGCATCTGTTTGAGCCCTTTGATCCTCTTGGTGAGGTACTTTTGGGGTCTTTCCAGTTGCTGCAGGTGTCTGGTAAGGTACATCCCTCCACCAATGGCAAGATCACCACAGCCACACACAGGTGAGGAGTCAGAGGAGGAAGGAGCTTCTGCTTTGGGTTTAGGCAGGTGTAGGCATGCTCAATATGCCCTCGCATTGGCTAAGAGGCAACGGATAGCACACTCGCTCACCACCTAAGTGGCTAAAACCTTTGTCTTATGCACATATATAATAATATTGATGCCAGGCAATGCACACAACCTTTACCTATCCAGGTAATGGCTGTGTACTGCTAGCATTAGACAGAGTCAGCCCTGAAGTAAAGCTGATGCAACTGCTGGATTTACAAGTTAAGTGTTGAACCTTGAGTGCATTGTGTAATAATATGAATGAATGGCATATCCTTCCATGTTGTTACTTGGTAATGTAAACAAGTAAAAGGTGGGTGATTTGTATAGAAATGACCTTAACATGTGACAACAGAGACTTATGTGAATACATGTGCCCTCTATCAAGTACTAGGCCTCAGACATCAATGATTCATACACTCATACCTCTCAAAAGTACTGATGGTCACTGAATGTCCTCAATTTAGCATCATACGTTTGTACTGGAAAATTATTTAAAGAGAGAAGTTAGGAAGCAATGAGATACATTTCAGTTTCAGAGTTCACAGCCATCAGAAGATTATTAAAAATGCTGATGCAAAAAATGTTCGATTCTATCAACTGTCTAACATTCTAAGACAAAAATATGTCAAAAGTACAATTAGCAAAACAACACCACATATGCAGATATACTAATCACTAACTCAGCTATGCACCCTGAGCATCAGACATAAATGTTATGTATTCCTGAATCTAAAAAAAGAAAACAAGGATATGGCACAGTTATCATTACTTGCACAGAGTGTCGTGTTTGGGGAGGCAGGTAGTCTAGGGTGACACAAAAGGCCGTTGAGTGTGTGAGTAAAAAAGAGATGCAGGCAGACATTCAGATAAGGTAACAAATGGCCACTGAGACAAAATGAGCTTTAAGCTTCACGGCTGAACCATGTAATAGTTGTGTGTGTGTGTGTCTATATGGGTCCTCCAGGTGAAATTGGTATATGAGTGCCTGCAAAAACACAGCCAACCTCTTTACCAGCTCTACATCTTGGTATGTCAGACATAGTAGAAGTAGCAGTTTATCATTTTTGTACCTGCCAATGAGAAATCACTGTGCCAGGTGTTTCAGTGGCACATGTGATGTCTGCTGGATGAGCTCCCTTCATGAGGATGCCCAGGACCATGACCTCATGGCCTGCCACATCTGGGTGTGGACACATCAACCACTGACAGATCAGAGGAAGTAGTGTCACTATGGGAGCATGACTGCCATGGCCACATTGGCTAACATCAGATAATGTTGCTGATCTACATCCATGTGGATGCTTCCCCTCCCAGCATATGTTCCTTCATAGACACTTCCCATTCCAATGTGTCATCCATCTGATCCATTGAATTGGCAACACTTTGGAGGCAGTCAAGCATGTCATCCTGTGCTACATCTACAACCCTAAGCATTTTTCTGGAGGACCTAAAGGAACGTTTCTGCAACTCCATGACAACCCTAAACATATGTCAAGCAACACTGGAAGACACACCTATATTAGGTGGAGGATGGACAGCAGGCCTCCTCCCAGCAACCCTAACAACCCTCCTGTGTGGCACCTCACCCACACTTTGGCTATGGCAAGAGTCAACAGGCACACTGAAGATGCAGTAACCACACTTCCCTGAATGAGTGTCTCACCTTCCACCTGTCCAATATTTGAGGGCTCACTGGAATGGGTTGGCGTAGGCCCACTGGCTGTGTCTGATGGAATTACAGGGGATCAACATCCAAGGTGGACAATAAAGACTCCCCAAAAGCTCCAGTATGTAAAATCCAATACATTTTAGTAGTGATTAAGTGCTTTTGTTCACATTAAAACACTGGACTTCATCAGAGTCAAAGAACATTTGAGTAGTGAAGCCTTTTTATATATATTTATCCACACCCATATACCCATAAAGTGCATCAGTTATCCAATTAATCCAATAAAATGAGTATATTTTAAAGTGACGAGCCATACAAAAAAAATAAAAACATGAAAAATATATATTAACTACTTTTCATGTTGTACATTAATTCAAAAACAACATACTATATAACAAAATTCAAAAACATTCCATATTAAAAACATGTTAAAAACCTTAGGTAAAAGTAATTTAGGTTAACTTGTTTTTCAGTCTCTAAGTTCTAAGATGGGTTGAAGGGAAACATGATCAGTGATACCAGAGGGAGCAGAAGCATTTAATAGTATAACTTTTCAAATCACCACGTCTTGAGTTAACCATTAATTTTTCCAATATAGCAAATTTAAATTCATGACGTACTGTGGTAGTGGCCAAATGTCTATATAGAGCATTATTTACATTTTCTTTTTTAGTTTTTATATACATGCTCATATATTCTGTTCTTTAATGCCCTGTCAGTTTTACCAACAGAAAATTCCAAACAGGCCATGCATTTGCCCATGTAAATAACCCTTTTTGTGCCACAGTTACCATTTTTGAAATGAACATTAGTCTTGTTAATATTGTCAACCAATAATTCACTGTCCTCAAATATATAACAGCACTGACTGCAAGCCCCACATTTATGTGTGCCCTGTGGATTTGTAAATTTTTTATTTTTTTCATTTTCTGAGTTATTCTTTAAGTTTACCCCAGTTTTGTAAACAAATCTATGTAATTTAACTAAATATTTATAAATCTTGGAATTACTCCGAAGTATATTTCATTTTTTTTGTGAAAACATTTTTTTTTATTTCTTCTATGTAGGGACTATACTCTAATACCATAGTTCTACTAAATGTATTGTCCTTATTACTATCTGATGCTTGTTCCAAACCTAAACCAAGTAAAGGTTTATAAGTATATCCCCATTGGAACTGCACATATTCAATACTTTGTTAACCAACGTCTGTGGATACCATCTTTCCAGAAACATTGCTGCCTCTCTCATTAACTCAGTAAATACATCCTCTTAGGTTGATGTCATTCTGGCTGCCCTGATACATTGACCCTTGAGTATACTTTTCTTTTGACTATATGGGTGGCAGCTAGAATATTCCAAATAAGAATTACTAAAAGTTGGTTTCTGATCTATTTTAGATTTAAATCCCTTAACTGAGTGTGAAATATGTGTATCTAAATAAGCTATCCCATGTGGGTCAAAACTGAGAGTAAACCTCAAAAAAGAACTGCTACTGTTCATATATTTTACAAAACCTTCTATCTCATTTGTACTTCCTTTCCATAAAACAATAATGTCATCTAAAAACCTAATGTACAATCTAAAGTGTTTGACAAATTCACTGTTAAACATGTAAGTATCCTCCCACTCAGCTAGAATGAGGTTAGCAAATATGGGGGCATAAGAGACCCCCATAGCTACCCCTTTAATCTGTTTAAAATGCTCTCCCTCAAAATAGATAAAGTTATTATCCAAAACTATGGTCATACATTCGGTTATAAGAATTATCTTCTCCCATTCTAAGTTAGAATATTTGACAATGCTATTATGAAATACTTCTAATCCTTCCACCTTGGGAATAGAACTAAATAAGTCAATGACATCAATAGTCAAAAAAATCAAATCTCTTTGCCATAATTCTTCTTTAAGACGCCTGAGAAAGCACCAAGAATCCTTTACTAGGTGGGGTACATTATTATAAGTATGTTTCAACCAATTATCAATGACTATTCCATAAGGAAAAGTTTTGGATTTACTACCAGATACAATGAGCCTGAGGTGGGGGGGTTGGAAACATTCTTGTGTACTTTTGGCACTTCGAATATAGTGGCAGTGACTCTGCCACTGCCCCCCCCCCCCCCCCCGGAATCAATGATCATGTTTCTCTTCAAACCATCTTAGAACTTAGAAACTGAAAAACAAATTAACCTAAATTACTTTTACAAAAGGTTTTTAACATCTTTTTAATATGGAATGCTTTTTGAATTTTGTTATATGGTATGTTGTTTTTGAATTAATATACAACATGGAAAGTATTTAATATACATTTTTCACTTTTTTATTTTTTTGTATGGTTTGTCACTTTAAAATATACAGCTTTTATTGGGTTAATTGGATAATTGATGTGCTTTATGGGTATATGGGTATGGATAAATATATATATAAAAAGGTTTCACTACTTAAACGTTCTTTGATTCTGATAAAGTCCAGTGTTTTAATGTGGAGGAAAGTGCTAAAATCACTATTAAAATGCATTGGATTTTACATATTGTAGCTTTTTGGGAGTCATTATTGTCCACTTAGTCCTTGATTTGCCAGTTTACAGTGAACTCTTTTTATTCAGTATTGGCGTTTAACATTTTGGACTGTCACTATTTCTTGTGTTTTGGTGGAATTACAGGGGATAGCTGAATGTTAACTTCAGTGTCAGATTCAACTTCTGCACCCCCAACTATGTCTCTCTTTGGCCACCATCATCATCAGAGTCTGAGGATACTCTGACATCAGGTGGTAAGAGTCCTACACTTTCACTATCACTATTAGGATCACCTGTGATAATTAGCAACATACACAGGAAAGACATTAATACCTAAACTGCTATAGTCAAATATATGCTAACAAACTAATAGTGGTGCCACTGCTACAGACAGTACAGCAATACACACAGTCCTGACACCCACATCACACATATGGATAAAATAAATATTTCTTTGAACTGCTCATCAGTACTGATATGCAAATATTTGACTTACCATGTGCAGATATGTTACTCTTCCTGTGGATGATGGCCCTGGAAGAAGTTAAGCAACAGTAAGGACACCATCATCAAAATTAAAAAGTAATGCAGCGAGTTAAAACTTGTTGCCCTTTATATGCCCATTAACGATACTTTTAACAAGAACTTGGATGACAACTCCACCCTAAACCCATGTGTAATCAACCAGAATGTGTTATTGACTGTATCAACCTACAACTATCCCTCCCCAATTAATTCATTGTTAAAGAAAACTGAAGCATTGCTGTCAATATTTTACTAAACAAGAAATATTTAACAATTGAAATAGGTAAACTACCTGTAAGCTCCTCCTGGGGCATACTTGTCCTCCCTGAAAGAACAGCATCAATATCAATCACATGGAGTTGTGCACTTTCCAGTGAGCTGTCTAGATCTCTGACAATGGATGGATGGCTGTGTGCCAGACCCCTGGTACCCATGTGTTTATGGGCTACTACAGCTGCTATCCTCCATGCAGATGAGATCATGTGAGTGGCTCTATAGAGCAGCTGATCATATGCCATGCTGTGGCCAGCTACTGCATTCACATCAGTGACTATCTGCTGTCAGATTTGCATTCTGCCTGACATATCTCCATGTCCCCTCTCAGAAAGAAAGGCACCATGAAGCCTTAATACTTCCACAATGACTTCTTCTTCAGGGTCACTAAAGGGGAGTTTTCAGGGATTGGGATGCCTGAGTGCCATAGTCCTAGATTGCATAAAAGAAGGATGATACACATAAGTATTACATAAATAAAAGTCCTGTTTCAATATAACACATAAAAGGTAGCATTTCAATATTACCCTCTGAAGAAATTTAAAACAGTCATGATATTTAAATATAAAAAAGGAACTGTGTGGTTGTAACATATTAAAATCACCCACCAAGCAAGGTTGGATCCAAAACAAGGAGAGTTACAATAGCAAAACTCTTGTTTGTGCCAAAACAAAAATGCAACTTTGGTCCCCCACCCCCAAATAAGCAAATAATGACACAGCTTGCTAACAAACCATCAGTGAAATGCTAAATGTGCTGTCAAATAAACTGTCCCCGAAACGTGTATATATTTAACGCAGAACATTCCATTTTACACTATTGCCAGTCATGTCTACCTGTGGCCAGCACTCCCCTACTGGTGTGTATGGTCCATCCTAGAAGGCTAACACCCTTGTGTCACTGACAATATAGGACATTTACATTTCATGGAAATAACAATAGAAGAGTGTATAGGAAAAAAAAAACAGTTGTGACATTAGCACTTGTGATGGCAGTTAATAAGGCTACACATCTGAGAAAGTGAAATTGCCTGATAAACATGTCCATGCCATCACTACACTTCTAAGAAATCTATACAGATAAAAGCAGCATTTGCTAATGCATATATACATTAATAGATTGTTCTTACTGACATTTCAGCATATGCAGTATATAGCTGAAAAATGCAAGCATACTTTATCAAGGTCAATAGCCTTCTTTGTAGATATAACCCAAAGTAATATATTCGTCTGTGTTATCCACATAAACAAGTCTTCACCTTCAGGTTCCCTAGCTATTCCTTTTTTATGTGGTAGATTCAGGGCTGTGAGCATGGTGAATATGCAAATGATGTCTGCACTCATTAGAACTGCTGAATCCCAAATACTTGGCTCTGTGTAGCACATGTAAATATAGTGAAGGCAATCTATAACAGTTTGTTGCTAAAGGATTGCAACTGTGAATGATTACTGGTAATGAGAAGCAAAAACAGCATCTATTCAGACTTACCTACCTCCAGTGGGTGTGTCAGCCAGATTAGATGTACAAACTGTTGAAATAATTGTATCAAGGTTTTAAATGTAAGTAAGTGGCACACATTTCACAGTTTTTGTTCAGTAACATCAAAACTCCCCTTCATTTGTTGACAACTGTATATTACTGCCATTTAATACCCTCACACATTTTAAGGACAATGATACCAAATGTCTTACAGATGGCATTTCTCAAATTACTAGTCAGATAAGACTGAGCAAAAATCAGAGAGAGATAAGACAGAGCTGCAATTATGCAAGCACTCATCATAAATGGTTGGGTGATTACTCAGTGTACTACATCTGAAATTAATGCATATACAAACAACTGACATATGTTTTCTTAGTACTGTGGATGATGTTGTAGTTGGTTGTATGCACAATGATTTTATTTCCCTGGTAGAAAGCTACTTATGTGATAAAGAGGGATAAGACACCCTTACTGTATTTTGAAAATTCATTGGAGTGAGAGTTCAAATCCAGACCTGTGTAAAAATATTTCATGTGTACCAACATAAATTTGTAGTGTTTATTTCATAGATTTCTTTTCTACATTTCAACTAATTTTCCCCTTTTTAAATGTCAGTGGTTGCATGGTATATGGCTTAATGTAAACAATGGGAATGGAGAAACACAATGAATGTCATGTTTGGCTGTGCTTATTTATTTTGTGATATATTTAGCAGTGCGTAATCCTGGACTAGTGGCCCACACAGGAAGCAGACAGAACACCTGCAGACAGGGTGCAAACAGTGAAAAGGTAAAAAAGGATACACTGGTGCAATTCTTGCTTTCCATCATGCAATGCCATTAAGAGATGTTACACATCAGTTAGCAAGCTTCTCCAACACTTGCAGCAATAGAACACCATAGACAGGATGCAGACAGTCAACAGTTTAAAATGGATACATTCTATTGATTCTGCTGTGCACTGTGCAAACACAGTAAGTGACACTGTTGGTGATTAACACACAAAAGTTAAGAATGAATAGGGAATTAGGCAACTATCATTTAACTATTCCTAAGGCAGCAGGTGTAAGTGAAGGGCTATAATACTGATCGTTCTGGGTTCTAATACAGGAAGTGCAACATATTATTACTGTTGTGACAGTCCAGTTTATAGTAATGAATAGGAAAATATGCAAGTGTCATTTCAATAATCCTGTGGCAACAGGTATAAGTGTAGGGCTTCCACACATATGGTCATGAGTTCTAATACAGGAAATTCTAAAAATTTTTACTGTTGTTCCATTTCACAATATTTTCAATCTCACTTATAGCACTGTATACATAATTATAAATAACGGAACTGATATGAATCATATGCATAAGGGATAAGACACCCTTACTGTGTTCTGAAGTTTCAGATATATGACTGAGGGTATACTGTGTATTATATTTCTGTAAGTATAATTTTGCTGTCTTTACTTGCATGGCCTTCACACTTAAATAAGCACATACACAAAATAATATGTGTACAAGGACCTTGTCAAGTCACACACATATATGGTTAAAACCTCAAACTGTCATCTGTATTTAAGAATGATTCATGACTATGTTGGAAAAGCACTTTTTCGGTAGCAAAGATGGAAAATCACCACTGTGGATGACCCTTATGCATAGGCACACTGTAAAAATCAGTTTTATCAGTGTATAAAGCCAAACCAAAAATGTATCAGGTATGAAATGTATGCCCTCAATGCATGTCTGCAAAGTTAAACCACCTAACAGTTACAGCAGCAGACACCCTCAAACTAATGTCAAGTGTCGGATTAATCTTCAAGTTTCAAAAATTGCTTTCCTCTCTGCTTAGCACAGTTGCTCTCCCCTTAATACCATGCAAATATGGTTGGCATCTTTTCTCAGATTTGCACACTATCAGTAAATGTGATAACAGAAATGGGTGGTAAACCATCATTTGCCATAGCTCTACATTTGGGATTAGACAAGTCTGGCATTATTGTGATTTAAAAGCTTTTTTCTTTCACATATTGTACTTATTTGACTGGCTGTACTTTTAGAAAGTTGTTTTTTTGTTTAAATAAATTGTTTAACTGTGGTAGGCTACACACTAAAGTGTGATAGCCTTTTCTGATTGCTTGTAGTCATTTAAAGCTGTTTTAAGTGTACTTTTTACTGTTTTTGCCTTATCTTTTCAAAAAAAAAAATTCTTGTTTTCCGCCTTTCTAAGCTTGTATAGTATAGTTTTCAGGCTAGTGCTGAATTCAGGGCTATGTTACAAGTTTCTGAGTTGCCCATACCTTACTTGGATAGAGGGAAGTTTCTCTGTTCACCTGTGAGAGAGGGGAACTTTGAGCAGCCATCTGTCCCTGGAGGAGTGGTTCCAGCCCAGAAGTTAATAGTTTAAAAACCACGTTTGCATGGTTTTGTGCGCCAGCTAGGGTTAAATTATTCCCAGCTCCACTAAGTCTCCTCTTCAGTTTTTCACTTGGAACTAGTCTAACTTTCAACCTAAGCACTCAAAAAGCATCCTACAGTCCAGCACTTGCTCAGACCTAATAGCAAGCACTAAAATACCCCAACACTTGACTGCCCAGCAGGGCAAGGCTCTTTATCCACCCCTCACCAACCAAGTGACTAAACAGCTCACCCTACTATTCAGGCATGACCAAAGGACAACTTCAGGTGTACTCTCCAGTCCAGCTGGTGAATATGGATATCCTAAGGCAATGTTACAACTGCCTCATGTACACAGACAGCCCTCTCCTCCTGCCACAAAACACTAACATATGTGAGAGATGCAATTATACCGCCAAAGTGGAAGCTAAGGTCTCTCCACCCAAGACTGGAACAGACAGTCATGAGGAGAAGGTTAACACTTGCACCACACCTCCAACCTCACATAGACCTACTAAACCAGCACTGGCAAAAAATGCACATAAATACATGAAATCATACTCAGAGGCTCTAAATAAAAACCTGCAAAAGCATGAGAGAGCTCCAAAGCAGACACCCACAAAACCTGCACCTCCTGTCACAAACCAGACAACACATAAAATACAAAATCAATGTGCCTCACAATCACAGCCCTTAAGGTGAAATAACATACCTAACACACTGATAGTTGGTGACTCAATAGTCAAGCACACTGATGTCCCACTCACTAGGCTGGACAAGGAGAAGGTTACTGTTAGCTGCCTATCAGGAGACAGAATCTGCTACATAACCCAAGCACTCAGATCACTCCAGAACAACTACAAATATGACTGTGTCATTGTTCATGTTGTTGTGAATGATCTGAGACATACCTCCCTGGACTACATGAAAAGAGACATGGAAGAGCTCTCTGATCATGTAACCCAGGCTGGTATGACCCTGACCCTGAGTAGCATCCTTCCCTCACCAAGAATGATACCTCATTATAAAGAAAAAATGATCAAGTTCAACAATTGGCTAAGCTTCTGGTGTCATTCAAAGGGGATCCAGTGTCTGTCCGCCTGGGATGACATGCTCGACAAGCCGCATTGCTTCGCAAGAGATGGCTTGCACCTGTCACCCCTTGGCTTTCAAATACTGCCCAAGGCTCTTGCTGCCCCTATAGTGCCTTTTTTAGGCATGGCTCAAAATTCAAACCCACCACTGTAAACAGCACAAGAAAAAAAATGAGGGTTATGCTCAATGCCAGGATGCTATTACTCAGTGCCAGGAGTTTAAATCTCAAAATGCATGCACTTGAAGCACTCCTAAGTATGGAGAACGTCGACATCTGTACAGTAACTGAAACCTGGTTCAAGGCTCCAGAGAGTACTCCAGCACTACTGGGCTACAACTCATACCACACACTTCAGCCACAGAACATGGACTGAAACACAAAAGGAGGGGTTGTATCCATATTCATCAAGGATACCCACACCTCCAGTTTAGTGGCGCAGCATGATACCTCTGAGATCATCCATGTGCAACTAACATCGGCAAATCTGCAATGCAAATGGTGGCCTGCTACAGATCACCCTCCATGACCCAGGACCACCACTCCGCCTTTCTGGAGACACTGGAAAACATGAAGGCCCTACCGAACACCCTGATATTGGCTGATTTCAATTACCCTACCATTACCTGGGAAAACTACTTGAGTACAAACTCCCAGGCTCAGTGCTCCTTGGAATTTATCAACTCAAATGCCCTGGATCAGCTGGTAAACTCTCCTACCAGAGGCCACAACATATTGGACCTGGTCATCACCAACATGGGGGACAGGTGTTCTGCACTGGAGGTCAACCCGTCATTGGTTAGATAAGACCATAAACTAATCACCCTGGATGTCCACACTCCACCACCACCCTCAACCAAGGAAACTACAGTGAAAAACTTTTCTAAAGCAAACTTCACCTTACTTAAGGCAGAGGTGGTAAGTTTCACAGCCCCCACACTAAAGGATAACACTGCCCAAGATGCAGAATCCTTTACAATTGCACTCTATGAGCACCTACAAGGATGCATGGATCATGCCATCCCTAGCAAAACCAAGATTCACTTCCCTAAGAGAAGGAAACCAGTCTGGTGGACCCCTGCCATAAACAGTTTATACAACAGAAGGAGGAAACTAGTTCAGAGAAAAAGCAAATCCCAAGAAGGAAAGACATCCCTGATCAGTATCAGTAAGAAACTAAGGTCCCTCATAAAATCCTCCAAGGCTAACTTCGAAAGAAAACTAGCCAAGGATTCAAAATATAACCACAAGGCCTTCTTTAACTAAGTCAAGAATCTAAGTGGCAACTCGCAGATATGCTCTGAGCTAGTGCAAAATAGCACAAAATATACTGACCCTACTGATATTGCCAACATCCTGACAGGTAGATTCAGTGCAAATTTCACCTCCCTCTCACATTCAAATGGGCCCACAATACCGGAAAAGTGTAGTGTCCCAGAAATCACAGAAGCACAGGTGAAAACAGCCCTTTCAAAAGCCAAAAACACAGCATCAATGGGGCCAGATGGTGTCCCAGGCTGCGTTTTGCATGAACTACAGAAGGAACTAACCCCCCACCTAAACAAGCTGTTCAACCTCAGCCTCTCCACAGGCTATGTGCTCATAGAATGGTGCACAGCAACGATTATTCCGCTCCACAAAGGAGGGGCCACAACTGACCCTGGTAACTCTCTCCCCATAAGCCTGACTAGCCTGGTCTGCAAGGCTATGGAGTGCATCATCATGGAACTCATTAACAAAGACATTGGGAACCTCCAAACACTTGACCTGACCCAGTTCAGCTTTGTTAAGGGCAGATCATGCCTACTAAACCCGGTTGACTTCTTTGAGACAGTCACCAAGGCCATAGATGAGGGAAAGGTGGTTCACACAACCTACCTTGATCTCGCCAAGGCATTCAACACCATTTCTCACTCGGGTGTTATAGAAAAACTCACCAGCCTGAACATAAACCCCTACGTCACAAGATGGGTTGCCAACTGGCTTACAGACAGAACTCACATGGTAAGAATAGTGGGCTCCAGGTCCGAATCTAAACCAGTCACAAATGGTGTTCCACAAGGCTCAGTTCTGGGACCCCTTTTGTTGGGCATATATTTCTCAGAAGTACAGGCAAACACAAGAGGACTATGGCTAACCAAGTTCACTGATGACTGCAAACTGGGAGCCATAATTGACTCTCCGGCTGACACGGACATCCTTCAAAGAGGCCTTACTGAGACAAACACCTGGTGCCAAATTCATGGCCTCAAGCTAAATGCCAAAAAATGCATAGTCATCCCATTTGGGAAAAACAAAACACCCACAAATTACCACATAGGTGGCAGCCCCCTTAATACAGAAGAGGTAATAAGAGATCTGGGGAACCAGGTAGATAGTAATCTCTCCTTTGACAATCATATTGCCAAAGTAGTTAGGAAATCCTTCTATGTGGCCCATCTAAATACTAAGGTGTTCGCATCTAGAAATAAAGAGGTTATAGTGCCCCACTACTCGTCACTCATCAGACCCATCATAGAGTACAATGCCCTATTTGTGATGTACCTCACAAGACACTTCCAACAGCTGGAAAGACCACAAAAGCACCTCACCAAGAGGATTACTGGACTCAAACATATGTCCTATGCAGCCCGACTGAAAAAACTCTGGCTGTACTCAGTGGCATAGCGCTTACTCAGAGGTGATCTCTGCCTGACTTACAAAGCCATGTCCAGCTCAGAATTGATGGACATGCTACACCTAAAGAAATCCAAGTCACTGCGCAACATGCATTCTAGTGAGCTAAACCTTGCCACAACAATAAATAGAACATGCTGGAGGTATAGATTTCTGTCATAGAGACTTCCCATGCCTTGGAACAAAATTCCTAACTATATTAGGCAGAGCCCCTCACTAACACTCTTCAAGAGAAGCCTTGACGAGTGGATGGTAACAGAAAATACACCCCTGGGATCACTTCATTGGCTCTGCTTGACAGAGGCTCAGTTAATTAATCAATGGGGTGGCGAAAGCCTATACACTTTGGCTAGGCTTATAAATGCCCTTGGGCAGATAGCCTAGTATCTACCTATGAACCTATGAACCTATTAGAGGGGAAGGTGCCCAATTTAGGTTGCAGAAGTGTGGTACTCAGGAGTCCAGGATATTGATTGGACTGTTGGTAAAGTGCCACTGCCAAAGGCTTATGTAGGGAGACTATTCTGTCTCCCAGTTCAAGTCTGAAGCTTGGAATAGTCTGGTCAAGACTGTATCTGGTGTGACTGGCATCCCACACACTGGACAACAGTGTAGGCACCATTTCAATAACCGAAAAAAGTGCAAGAGGGATACGCTCAACCAGTGGTTGCATGAGTTTCAAACCAGCAACATCCCACAGTTGTGTAAGCATGCTAATAAAGAGAATTTATAATACATAGAAAGCTAAATATAGGCAAGACTGCTATGCATAATGCTCTTCTGTTCTTTTATTTTTTATTTTTTTACTTTTCTTTTCTTTTCACAGCTAATGGGAACATTGAGTTGAATCTGCAGGCTCATGCTGAATGTCCGGAAAGACCGAGGGAAGCAAGTGGTATGTATGCAGCACCACAGAAGTATTATTGTAAATATGTGATGCAACACTAGCGGATGTGGCCATAAACACCATTATCATTAAGTGGGTAGACCACTGGTTCACATACATGGCATCTAAATATGTTGAAATATCTGAAGAGACGTATATCTCTGGTGCAGTAATCAGGTCTGTACATCAGTGCTGTCTGCTGGGCCCTTTCCTGTCCATTATTTAAGTCGCAGACATCAAGAATGACATACACATACTTTGTCCAAACAGCTGCCTGGAGAACTACAGATTGTGGGCAATCATTGACTCCAACTGGGATATTAGTATAATACAGACAGTGTCAACACACACTAAAGATTGCTGCCACAGCTATGACAGAACAAGAGATGAAACAAAAATGTGGGGGGGGGGGGTTGTTACATAATGGAACCATCATAGAACCTGTCTTACACAGATCTCCACATTTCCTAACCATCAAATCTGTTAACAAGAAACTAGGTTCAATGTACAGAATCAGGAACTTTCTTATCTTCTTTCCACATTACTATATGCCTCCCCAGTACTTTCCTTCCTGAATAAACGTGAGATCTACAACCTTTCTACCACCTACCACCACATAGCCAGATTCATAACAGGTACACCTTTTCGTACACACCACTGCCACAACCTCCTTAGTTCCTTGATCATCAAAATAGTATATTCAAGCTAACCATCAAATCTAACAATCTGGTTATGCCCTTGTCCAACTCCAGATTAATTACCCATAGCCATAACATTGTACTGCTTCTTCTCTCTCTCATACTATCTACAATCAAACCATTTGCTCGTTTTCTGACCTATTTAATCCCATGCTTGTCTTTTTAAGTATGTAAATAATGTTTATTCTTGTAACTTATCAAAATGTACACTTCTATCTAATTGTAGTGTTTAACTATTTTCAACAAATGTAAAATAAATAAAATAATAAAATAAAACAAACACACAAACTACTGATAATGGAGACATCACACCCTATAATCAGACAAATTGGTATGCGACCTGTGTCCTGGGGTAGATGGTATGTGGAATGTCCGCCAGTATGTGGCCATAATTGTGACTACTCCCTTGTATGTAACACAACTGAGTATGTGCAGGACATCCATATCAAAGGCCATAATACCTCTATAGTTCACAGTCCTCATCACACAAATAACTGAGTACAATGCACACTTCATATACCTCCCTAGACATCTTCCAGTGATGTGTAACTGAAGTGAAATACTTTTGCCACAATGAACTGTCACATATCATATTGGCCATACCTAGGTATTTTTTGTTGCATAAACTTTACTATCTGATGATGAGAGAACACCCATCAAGGTTTTACACAAGATGCATGTGTGATACCCATTCTGATGATACAGTCAGTACATACATAGCTGTTTGGCAACATTGATGGCATGGGTTACATTCATGACAATGTGGATCATGCAATATATATGGCATGCACACAAGTCAACTAGCCTGAATTTATCATAATGCCATATACAAGTATAGCAGTGCCCCACCTACCATATCCTGCAGATGTTGCAGTGGCAGGATGGTGTGCTTGATTAACCTCATAGATTGCTGACATGTCATACTAGTTGTACAACTGCATTCTTGCAGAACCATCTACAACACTCAGAATCACATATGTTGTGTCAGAGACATAGGATTACTAGTGGTATTATTCTAATACTGTCCATGATTGTGTGTGCTTCTTTTAGTGTTGTCCATGGGCCTGTAACTGTGTCCTACTTTTTGGAGACCTCTGCTGATGTTACACTCATATTCAGTCATATCCATTTGCACAGCTTCACACTATATACCCAGCCAGATTATATATTACATCCCTGAGATATGTCCTCTCCATTGTTCATGTCAGGAGGCTTAGTTTGCAAAGAATGTTGTTATGTCACCTTGTCTGACAATCACATAATATACATTCTTACTGTGAAGTCCATACTGTACCATGTTGATATGTGATTAGTGTTCCTACTACGACTGTCTTCTTTTAGATCCCCTCATCTGCTGAACATTATAATGTTTCACCTGTCCTCCTTCCCTGTGTTCACTCCTACAATTCATCTGTGTACATTACAATATTTCACCTGTCCTCCTTCCCTGTGTTCACTCCTACAATTCATCTGTGTACATTACAATATTTCACCTGTCCTCCTTCCCTGTGTTCACTTCTACAATTCATCTGTGTGTCCCTATGCAATGCAAACACTTCCCCTGACTGTTTATTTAAAATGCCAGTCCATGTAACCTTACAGATCATTTACCCAAATTTCGTACAGAATGGCTGGCTGGAATGGGTTTTTACAATATTCTACACTGTATACACTGTCCTGTACTGTTTAGAACATGTACATTACTATATCATAAAACAAGGCAATTATTGTGGCATTCCTCGAAATCCCACTAACCTAGATTGCTGTAAGGTAAACATGCTGGCTATCCGCCTTGCTTTCCACAATTTCCTGGCCACCAGCACTGTTGCCAGCCATAAAACCATGCAGTATGAATACGTAATTGTCACCGCTGTTCATAGCAAAAATGTGAAACTCTGTGTAGGCTTTATGCTAAGCCTACACAGAGTTTATTGAATCCTCCTGCATGTCTTAAACCAGGTTACTTATTTATGATTACATTTTAAAGTTTCCAATGAGCTGCAGCTGCAAAATTGCATAAAATTAATATGTCTGA
This sequence comes from Protopterus annectens, assembly GCF_019279795.1. Classification (NCBI taxonomy): domain Eukaryota; kingdom Metazoa; phylum Chordata; order Ceratodontiformes; family Protopteridae; genus Protopterus; species Protopterus annectens. The sequence continues at coordinate 80,975,578 of NC_056730.1, read as the reverse complement.
GTATAAAATGACATCAGAAGTCCTAAGTAGTTGAAAATAATAATAATAATAATATATATATATATATATATATATATATATATATATATATATATATAGAGATATATATATATATATATATATATATAATATATATATATATATATATATATATATATATATATATATATATATATATATATATATATGGGTACATGTCAGTACATCGACAAGTTAGAAGATCGACAGCCACTTCACCGACACATGAAATAATCGACACCGCAAATCACGGACATTTAACAGGTAAGAAGTTTAAATTTCGCTAATCATGCCTACCACACATGCATAACACTGCCACACTTACTAAAACATGGTAGGCATGATTAGCGAAATTTAAACTACTTAGCTGTTAAATGTCCGTGATTTGCGGTGTCGATTATTTCATGTGTCGGTGAAGTGGCTGTCGATCTTCTAACTTGTCGATGTATACATGTATATATATATATATATATATATATATATATATATATATATATATATATATATATATATACATACATACATACATATGGGTCTACTTTGAAATTGAAATCTCGAAATACTGAAAGATCAACTTTCAGTATCTCGAGACAGAAATACCAAACATGCACTACAATAAAAAAATTAAGAAAATGGATGTCACTTTACAGAAAATTCATAATAATAATAATTTTCAGCTGGTGACATTCAGTTTTTTAATATACCCTCTCCCACAAAATCACAAACAACACCTCCCTGCCTACACAGTAACAAAGTAACAAAATACACACACCGACAAAATCCACATAACCTATCTATAAGCAGGGTGGCAAGGCCCCCTGCACCCTGCCGGGGGGAGTTGCCCCCACATACCCCTGCTACTTATATATACCAACTCTGAGGTCACACTACCATGAAAAACACAAAAAATCTACCATTACATGCCCTACACTTACTTTGCACACTATCAAGCATACACATTAAAAACATATATATTACACATTTACAAAACTCACCCCTTTCAAAACTTCTCACCTGTCTACCCCAACCTACACCCAAAATTTACCAAACAACTAAAGCATAATAAATCCCTACCCAAAACCCTTAAACAGTTAAACCTACCCTTATCTCTGTAAACAACCACACATCATCCCCCATGTCTAAATCCCAGACCACACTGCACCTTATAGACAAAGCACACTACAACAACTGCAGATTCAGTAAACTAACATTCATTAAAGTCCAGTTTAGAATAACTGCACTTTCGTTATTTTCATCTCGAGATACTGAAAGTCGATCTTTCAGTATTTCGAGATTTCCAAAGGGACTCACACATTTATACACACACACACACACACACACACACACACACACACACACACACACACACACACACACACACACATATAAATATAGATATAGATATACGATGTTAGAATATTCAATGAGGTTTTTTCATATCTTTAATTAACAATAAAAACAAATCACAGTTATAATTACAGACTAATTTAAGGAAAAGTTTGAATTTCAGAAAAGAAGCCAGCTCCATTGGCTAGAGGGAGAAACCCCTGACTACATTGCGAGAGATTCCAAATTCAGTTAGTATCTTGGGTGATTATAGGAACTGGCAGGGTAGATGGTAGTGACAGAATGCTGCTAGCGCAGAAATCCTTGGTGGAGAGAGAGGCATATCTGGCCTGCCACATGGGTCACTCTTAAAAGGAGTGCTAGATGTTTACTTAGTGGTTTTCCGGATCATCTGAGTCTATTGACCTTAAGGATGCAGTGATGGTGGGATTGGAGTAGTCCCTGAGAAGTGACATATTGTTTCCTAGGGGAGAAGGGAAGCTGGTCCTCAGGATCAGCAAGCCAGACAACTTCCACCCTCATGACTCTTACAGTGACTGGAAGTCTGATGGAAATTTTGAGACCGGAATGGATAGGCTGTTCATCTGTTGCCTAGACCTTGAATGCCTGAGTCCAAGTATACTTGAAAAAATGAGTCAACTGAGTGCAGAATGGAGAGCCATCAGACAAGGTCTTGCTTGGGGGGGGGGGGGGGGCTAGCAAAAATAAAAAAAAAAGATGAAAATCTTTAATAACTTAATACAGTAAGGTATTCATCAGTTTCAAATTGTATACACTCGAAAATCTTTAATAGTTTTCTATAAATCTGCTAAATAAACAGTACTATCTGAAAGTTTTAAACTAATTTGCTAAGTTTTTTTTTTCTAAACACCAAGTTATTCTAAACAAAGACTTTATATGTTTACTAAAACTCTGATGTAATATAATCTGGATTGTTGCAATTATCATCCGTAATAAGTTGATATATACATTGTACCAACTATACTAGAAGTAGTGAACATAGTAACTGAGGTAAAACAACTGGAACTGAGGTCTTTAGAAAAGGGTAGGAGCAAACTACATGGGAAAAATTAGGAATTGTGGGAACAATACATACAGGGGAGGAATGAGATTTAAAAGGAGGCAAGACTTAAATGAGCTATGTAATGTTTGACTAAAAATGATTGGGTAGATTATAACTGATGCATAATGTTTGCAACTGGGAGAGTATCAGTATGATTTGTGATGTAAAATGCTTGCAACTAGGATTGTGTCAGTGTGGTTTGTTTTCATTTACATAAACATATGATTGTCTATGTCATAAGTGATGGTTTAATAAAGATGTTTCTTGTTTAAAAAAAGACAGAAATTGAATAATTTATGTAATATTGCTTAGGTTATATGATATATAGCAATATACGTGAAGTATAATTTTTTAAACGTGAACTTGTAATACAGTTTGATTACATATATATATATATATATATATATATATATATATATATATATATATATATGTGTGTCAATTTGCCTATGCCACAAGTGATAATTCAATAAAGGTATTTTAAAAAAAAGCAGTTTTCTAGATACTTTCTCCCTCCTCTAATCATCAACCCACCTCTATTGGTTGAGATCCTAGAACCCAACTTAAAGACAACTATCTGATATCATGAAATGGAGATACTGTGCTTATAAAATAAATTACAAAAAATCTGTCATCCTATTAATTGCACTAATTCCTCTAGTATAAGAAAGAATGTTGGGATTCAGGCTCAGTTTTCATTTTGATGCCCGGTTCATATTTAACAGACAGACTGTTCTGTCTCCAAATTTAATGAGTTTTAACTAATGACAGGAGGTCCTAAAGATAATAAAATAATTAGTCCATAATTTTGACAGCTGTTTTCTTGAGCTGTAACTGATTGAGTTTAGACTGTTGAATGTACCGGAATCTACCAGAAAATGTGCTGCTCATTATCATCAAACGACAAGCAATCAGTACAATGCGGATTTTCCAAGTGGGAACTCTCCCCACATCCCCTGATAACTGCATGTGACAAATTTAAAACTACACTATTACAAACAAAGGGTAACGGTCCAATTTCTCTCTCTGTTTCTGTCTTTGAGGATACAGTATTTCCTTCATCAATCACAGTTGTCAATCAGGGTCTATATTATATCATTGAATGCTTAAAAAAGTGAACGCTGATTGATCAACCTAATTTAAGTGAAAGCTTACAATCTCGAACTGTCAGATCAGTGATTTTTTTCCCCAGGGAAAAACAATCACTGATCCAAAACACATACATACAACACAAGCACACCAAACAAACAGAAATCCACACACATACACCTAAAATCTGATACCTGACCTTACACTAAACTATGCACACACCACTAACTACCCACTTACCTTAACCCAAACCCTAACCCTAAGGTCTGTCACTATTGCACACTCACTTCACCCGCTCCCTAACCCTAACTCACTTAAATCCGCCCTAACCCTCATGTCCACTCAATCACACACACACCTAACCCGAGCCCTAACCCTAACTCATCTAAATCACCCTAACACTCACATCCACACTATCGCACACTTACCTGAATCCGACCGGTAACTTTCCACCATAACACTGAAAATATCAAAGCAACAGAAACGGACAACTGAATTCTTTCCCTAGGAAAAAATTTCAGTTTCTGCTGCTTTGATATTTTGCAGTTTTGTGAAAATAAGTTTGATCAATCAGCGTTCGATTTTTTAAGTGTTCAAGGATATAATATAGACCCGTCAATCAGTAGGAGTCATACCATGTTTCATTAGTTGCTCATTGATGCACATGACAAGTAATACTTGGATCTCTGTGTTTTGGCAAATTTTATTATCCACTAAGGGATGCCATCCCAAAAATCAATCTTTAACTAGGATTTCTGTAACTGTGAATAGAAAGTAATCTCCTCCTATGCAGAAATTTGACTATAAATAAGATGCATCTATCATAAATATCCCTACCATAAAACTTCCTTAATTGCAATAATTTCTGACTCATTTTGAAGGACCTGAATGATTAAACCTAGCTAATAAATTGAGTTAAATTCCAACCACTTGTCTAAATTTTAATATTGTCTTGAAATCTCTATAATAACCTCTGATTTATGCAAAATAAAAGTAATTTTAATGTAGCAAGTCTCATAAATGGAAATGGATATAACAATATAATTTTAAAGGTAATTTAGTCACTTCATTTCATAGCTACCATGACTATTGACTATTTAGTGTATCACATGAATTATAAGTAACAATGAATACAAGATCCAGTTTGGAATTCATCAGCCTTTCAAGAATACCTGTATGTGGATTTATGCCAAATGTTTTTATTAGGTCAGTGCAGGTAGTATAGGCTTGTGATCTATCATGGGTAAGTAGCATGCATGCATATATTTCAGTTATGAATCTTAAAGTGTCAAAAAAATATGATGGTATTTCAAGTAAGTTAATGTAGAAAAAGTTACTTAAATATGCAGCTGTTTCATTTAAAGAAACAGGTTGTTTAAATCCCTATGGTCGGGACTACATGGTAGATATTTTAGTTTGTCAATGAACTACATAAAGCCAAACAGCACCGACAATCAACACAATGTTTTTGCAGGGGTGAGAGCCCCCCTGCACCCCCTAGTAATTATTTATACCAACTCTGAAGTTGTACTACAGTGAAGAAAAGAGCAAATTCCTCATTCCCCATGGTACCCCAATCTCAGTTAGAATGGTACAAGGTACTAAATTGTTGACCAAATGGTCTTACCCATATGGGTTTCAACAATTTGGTTCTTTGATGAAATGCAATAGACAATTAAATATAACCTGTACATATAACATCATAATGTTAAGTAACAATGAGGATCATTTACACAAGGAATATAACAATGTATTATTCTAGGGTACCCTACATCCCCAGACTGGGGGGCATTATCTGCCATGCCACAACCAATGAAATATGCCAAAAATTTGTAGGTATGCAAGCTTGAGATTACCAAAAACAAAACTGGTGGCTTCCACACTATAGGACAGAAAGAAAAAAATGCACTAAACTAACAAGAGATATGTGTATGCATGCAAGTGTGGGGTTGCTAAGATGTAGGTTTACAGATGTTAGAGGGACAGGAGGCAAGCCTATCCGTTAGTTCCCACTCTTTGCTACACAACATACAAATCTGTAAATCTGATATTTAAGCACTTAGAAAAGGCAAGCAGCTAGAGAGTGTAACATATATAAAAATAAAAAAGGAAGCAACTCTAGAATGACAAAACTCTTCACAAACAGAAACTCTCATATACTAACAATCAGCTACATTATCCAGTAACTGTGCTGTTCATGCAAACATAAAAATCAGGTGTTACAATAGAAGGTTTCAGTAGAAGTGAGTGGAAACATATATACATAACAAACATATGTATGACAGATTAGCAGGGAGAAAGAAAAAAGAAAAAAAAAAGAAAGAAAGAACACTTAGCCAGATGGCAACAGACTATAGACTTACTTGATGTAACTGCAGTACAAACAAGAAAAAAATGATCATTACACTGAATCCTACTGTAAAACATCCAACCCGTAGAAACTTGACAATTCAATTTCTAGACATTAATAGCAGAAAGTCAAACTTTGATGCTATTACTGCAACCTAGAGTAAAAAGTCACTAGACGTGCTGATATATGTATTACACATTAACAGCAAATACACAACAATTAGCCACAATTAAACACAGTGAAATCTTAGTTATATATTTCTAGTACAAGTCTGAACCAAAATTAAATAAGCCATAATGAAAAATACAAGAATCCACTGTACCTTTTCGTAGAGTGAAAACAGCTGGATGCAGACACACACTTGAGACATGGGGTAGAGAAGTGACTCTGAAGTCACAGAGGCAAATTTAGTGGGTTATGCTGGTCATTGGGAGACTACTGACCCCACTTTATTTTTAAAGGAATATAGAGTTCTTAGCAAACATAAAAAATCTTGCTGTAATACTTGAGAAAGCACTAATAGCTAAGGACCAGCCCTGGGATTCCGAAAGATCCTCAGTACTGACATAAATCAAACTACTTCAGGTAGGTGAGTTTACATGACAATGACAAAATGTGATTCAGAGACATTTATGGCTTCAAAGAGAAAGACATTACAGTCAATCTCACTCAAATAAACATTCATTTATTTACTCACATGTATACCCCAACACACACACACACACACACACACACACACACACACACACACACACACACACACACACACACACGCATGGCACACATTAATCCAGCTTCATTCATGCACATACAGACATGTACACACACTTCCACATACACACACTAACACACACCCATGTCTTTGTTGAACTTAACCTCTGCCATGATTCTACTATAGCAGTGAATTGGTGACCACTGTCTTTTGATAGCATTTACTTTTTTTTTTTTTATTTTAAACTGCTCAGTGACTCCTTTCTTGGCATTCACTTTTTCCTCTAGCACTGATCTTTTAGCCTGTTGACAATTGTCTGACATTTCTGGAGGACAACACATGGCCAATAAGCATCAACAATTTCCCTGGACTGCTGCATTATCATACAGATCAGCCAGTGGGACTGTTGTCTTTTCTGAGTCTCCAGCTACAGGAAAACATCAGAGGTGGGATTGTGTATGAATTGCAAAAGGATACCACAAAGGGCATCCAATCATATTAAAGCTTCTACTTATGGCAATCCTTTCTGATCCCCAGTCCGTATGTCAGCAGTTGTCAGGTCATCTTAATTCCCTTAGAACAATGCCACCTGAGGAAGAAATTTATTATTTCACACGATTTGGCAAAAGTTATGAATGCTTTAGCATACCTGGTCATTCTAGCAGTCTTTACCAATGGGTTCCCAGACAGGCATAACCTCCCTGTAGTGAGTCTTGAATTTATCAGCAATGGTTATGACAGTATCTTTTAGGTTCTACTATATTAGTTATGTGTAGTTGTAATGTGTGGATGGGATAGCTGAACATGGAAGCTCAATTTGTTTGGATGATCCTTCTTTTCACCTTTTGAGTCCTAAACAGTCTTTGTCTAATCTATGTATCTATTAGCAGCTGTCTGTGGCCCAAATTATTGTGCATCCATTCAAATCATCAGGTGAGTTATTGTTAACTGGTCCCTGATTCTTGCTTGAAACTTCAGTTAATTGCTGTCAGTCCTATGTCCTCAGGTAGTAACTCCTTTAAGTCATCATTTTCAGTGTCATCAGCCCCCACGTTCCTCTTTTTACATGGGATCAAGTTGTCACATCAACATTAATGAGTGTGACCAAATTACCTAGAGCCAATGTTTGCACCAATAAGTAGCTAGCCCTGTAGAGTATTTCCCATTCTTAAGATGAACTAGAATGTTCCACTAGCTAATAATTTGTATTCTCTAGCCCCAGAATGAATTATAATGCTTGTTTTACTACTAATGTCTGAATGTCTGCTTATAGCTGAAATTATTCTAATGCTATTATCTCATAACACCTGCATTTGTGCATATTGCAATTGTTTAAAATTATATGGTGTTTAGGATATAAGAGTGTCAGTAATGGGAAATGAAATTAACACTTATATTCCCTGCATTCCCAGCTAACAGAAGTACTACATGACAGGAAAAGGGATGGAACATGTTCACATTGTCTTGGTCAAAAAGTCCTTCCCATCAAACTGTCATATTCATTTTCCAGGCTTAAAGAAGATGAATGCATGCTTTCTAATGCCATGGACTCAGATATATGAATCCGAGATTTAAGTAACGTGTATATAAACTGCAATATAGGTGAGATAGTTTGCTTATTTTTAATATATTCTTTATTGTACCAACTTAGTCCTTTAAAACATTATCTGCCGTCATCTAGCTCTGCATAATGTAACTTGTTAGTCTCTGATCATAAACTCTTAGCTGTCCTAAAACTTAACTGTCTTGTAAATCAGCCTTAGACTGTGGAGATAAGGTAACTTGATAGTCAGATGGCCTACTTATTCTTATCCACTCATCCTCCATTACATACTTTATCAGATGTTACAATTTGTAATGTAGCTCTAATGTGATTTACTTATCTGTCAACTGGCTTCCAATACCTTTTTCATTCATGACCTTAGCCAAAAAGGTATGGCTAAATACAATATATATATATATATATATATATATATATATATATATATATATATATGTATATATATATATATGTATATATATATATATATATATATATATATATATATATATATATATACACACATATTACCTTGATACGGCACTCTTGTCATAGATAGTACCCCAAAAAGGCAACCCCCCATTTCTCGGTCACCCACGCCCCCGAATCTTTTTAAAGTTTTTCTCTACCCTTCTAGCATGTCGAGGGATCAGTTGCTAGTGTCCTCTCCTGCTCAGCTGGTGAACCTGGGAATATTGAGGCAATGTTTCAATTGCCTCATGTACACAGACAACCCTTTCCTCCTCCCACAAAACACAAATACATGCGAGAGATGCAACTATACGGCCAAACTGGAGGCTGAGCTCTCTCAACATAGGACTGGCAAGACCAGTCAGGAGGAGAAGGTTACCACACACACTATAGACCCAGTCGCACATAGTACCATTACAACCTCAAATCATACACATAAACACACAAAGACATACTCGAGGCTCTGATCAAAAATCTACCAAAACAGCAGAGGCCACCAAAGCAGACACCCAAACAACCACCACCTCAGAACACAACACCCGCAACACATAGACCTCACAGTCAGAGTGTCAAACAGTCACAGCCCTTAAGGCCAAACACAATGCCAGACACACTAGTCATTGGTGACTCCATAGTCAGACACACTGATGTCCCGCTCACTAGACTGAGTAAGGAGAAGGTCACAGTAAGCTGCCTATCGGGCTAGAATCCGCCACATAACGCAAGCACTCAGGTCTCTCAACAGCAGGTACAAATATGACTCAGTCATTGTCCACGCTGGTGTAAACGACCTGAGACGCACCTCCTTGGACTACATGAAAAGAGACATTGAGGAGCTCTCTGATTATGTAGCCCAGGCAGGTATGACCCTGACCTTGAGCAGTATCCTACCTTCACCAAGAATGATGCCACAATACAGAGATAAGATGATCAGCTTTAACAATTGGCTTAAACACTGGTGTCATTCAAAGGGGATCCAGTATCTGTCTGCCTGGGATGACATGCTGGACAAGCCACGCTGCTTCGAGGGACGGCTTGCACCTGTCACCCTGGGATTCGGATATTGGCAAAGGCTCTTGCCACCCCCATAGTGCCTTTTTAGGCAAGGCTCAAATTCTAAACCTACCACCCTAGAACACAAAAAGGAAAAACTAAGGGTAATGCTGCTCAATGCCAGAAGTCTAAATCTCAAAATGCACGCATCGAGGCCCTTCTCAGTATGGAGAACATCGATGTCTGTGCTGTGACAGAAACATGGTTCAAGGCTCCTGAGAGCACCCCAGCGCTATCAGGTTTTACCTCATATCATGCGCTCCGGCCCCAAAATCCGGACAATACCAAGAAAGGAGGGGTATCCATATTCATCAAGGACACCCACACCTCAAGACTGGTGGCAACGCACGATGCATCGGAGACCATCCAGGTGCAATTAACCATAGGCAAGACTGCTCTGCAAATTGTAGCATGTTACAGGCCACCCTCACAAACTCAGGAAACTCACATGGCCTTCCTGAAAACACTAGAGGGATAAATGTATCACCAAACACCATCATACTAGGTGACTTCAATTACCCTAATATAGACTGGGAACACTACTCAAGCCCAAACACCCTAGCCCAAAAGTTCCTGGAATTCATAAACTCAAATGCCATGGAACAACTAGTCACCATCCCCACAAGAGGAGATAACATACTTGATCTCATCATCACGAACATGGGAGCACAATGTTCAACACCGGAAGTATACCCCTCACTGGTGAGATCAGATCACAACTAATCTCGCTGGAGGTCCTCATCCCACCCCACCTGAAATAAAAAGACCACAGTAAAGAACTTCTCAAAAGCCGACTTCACACTTCTAAAGACTAGTGTGGTCTCCTTTCAGGCCCCGAGGACTCAAGCCGCTGAATCACTTACAAACGCCTTCTACCAGCACCTGCAGGACTGCATGGATAAGGCAATCCCAAGCAAAACAAAGACTCTTTGTACCAAAGGCAAGCGTCCAGTCTGGTGGACCCCAGCCATAAACAAACTCTACAACAAAAGGAGGAAGCTACTACAAGATAGAGCAAAATCCTTAAAAGGTAAGACACCCTTGATCACTATAAGTAAAAAACTAAGAGCTCTCATAAAATCATCCAAAGCAAATTTCGAGAGAAAAATAGCTAAAGACTCAAAAGACAATCATAAGGCCTTCTTTAGCTATGTTAGAAACCTAGGAGGAAACTCCCAGATATGCTCAGAACTAGTTCAAAATGATGTGAAGATTACTGATCCTACAGACATTGCCAACATACTGGCTGACAGGTTCAGTGCAAACTTCTCCCCTCCCCAAAAGGAGAGATATCTATACCAAATGAGTGCAGCCCCCAAACATCTCCAGCCCAAGTGAGAACTGCTCTCTCCAAAGCAAAAACACAGCATCCATGGGACCCGATGGTGTCCCCGGCTGTGTGCTCCAAACTCAATGAGGAATTAAACCCACAGCTAGGACAGCTGTTTAATCAAAGTCTTACCTCTGGATACATACCCAAGGAGTGGCGCACTGCAACTGTGGTCCCACTTCACAAAGGCAGTGCCTCCACAGACCCTGGAAATTACCGGCCCATTAGCTTGACAAGCCTTATCTGCAAAGCCATGGAGAGGATCATAATGGACCTCATAAATAAAGACATAGGGAATTTGCAGACTTTGGATCCAACCCAGTTTGGCTTTGTCAAAGGCAGATCATGCCTTTTAAACTTGGTTGACTTTTTCGAAACAGTCACCAAAGCCATTGATGAGGGAAAGGCAGTCCATACAGCCTACCTCGATCTGGCTAAGGCCTTCATACAATACCCCACTGGTATCATTGAAAAACTCATCAGCTTAAATGTTAACCCATACATCACAAGATGGGTTGCAAACTGGCTGAGTGACAGAACCCACAGGGTCAGAGTTGCTGGCGCCATGTCAGACTCAAAGCCTGTCACAAGTGGTGTCGCACAGGGCTCAGTCCTGGGCCCACTCTTGTTTGGCATCTACTTTTCCAAGTACAAGCAAACACAGGAGGGTTATGGCTGACAAAGTTTGCAGATGACTGCAAACTGCGCCATAGTAGAAAACACATCTGACACAGATATCCTTCAGAAGGGTCTCACAGAAACGGATAACTGGTGCCAGAGCCACGGCCTAAAGTTAAATGCCAAAAATGCATAGTCATACCCTTCGGGAAAAACAAGGTTACCCCTAGCTACCAAATAGGTGGCAATCCACTGAGCACAGAAGAAGTTATCAGGGACCTGGGGACCCAGGTTGATAGTAGTCTGTCATTCGACACCCATGTAGCTAAAGTAGTTAGGAAGTCCTTCTACATTGCCCACCTTATCATGAAGGGATTCTCATCTAGATCAAGGGAGGTCATAGTCTCCTTTACTCATCACTCATCAGACCAATGATTGAGTACAATGCCCCATTCGAATGTATCTGACCCGACACTTGCAGCAGCTGGAGAGGCCACAAAAGTTCCTCACCAAAAGGATAAAGGGTCTCAAAAATCTGTCCTATGCTGCCCGACTGAAAGAACTCCAGCTCTATTCAGTCGCCATCTTGCTCAGAGGTGACCTTTGCCTAACATACAAGGCCATGTCAAACCCAGATTTGATGAATATGCTTCACCTCAAAAATCTAGATCCATCAGAGCCACAAGCGGGAGACTTAAACCTCGACACGGCTATTAATAGGACGTGCTGGAGGGATAGATTCATCACCCAAAGACTCCTATGCTGTGGAACAAAATCCCGGTACATGTGAGGCAGAGCACCTCGCTGGCCTTGTTCAAGAGAAATCTTGACCAATGGATGGGAGATCGCAGATATACCCCAGGAATTACCTCAGTGTCACTGCTCGACAGAGGCACAGCAAAATAATGGGTATAGTTCCCCATACTAAAGGGGTGGCGTAAGCCACAAAACAATGGGCTAGGCTTATAAATGCCCTCGGGCAGATAGCCTAGTATGAACCTATGAACCTATGAACATAGGTATGTTAATAGTCAGACAGACAGACAGAAATACTTGTTTGAGTGTGTATGTGTGTATGTGTGTGTGTGTGTGTGTGTGTGTGTGTGTGTGTGTGTGTGTGTGTGTGTGTGTGTGTGTGTGTGTGTGTGTGTGTGTACATTTGTGTTTGTGCAAAACAATGTCATATAATATGCTGTTCACTGAAAAAGCAGTTTATTGAATGCAAACCTCATTGAAACTAAAAGAATTGTTTAAAACGCACATATAATAAAAACTATAAAGAAGCAAAAGCATAAACATAAACAATAACACATAGTCCCCATTGTGCTATCACTTCACTGAAAGGAACAATAAAAATATTTAACTGACAAATGTGGATTAACTTAAGTTAAGGAATGCCATAATTGCTCAACAGGAAGAACAACCTGATACTACCTGATACATGAGTAACAAAAGCAAATGTATTAAGTGCCCACAAATACAAATGCCAAGGTCAGACACAAATTAAAAACTAAAAATAATTGTTTATGTTAGCAGCTTTGCAACTCATACTGCCCAAACAAGGAGCTTTGCCTCCCCACATCCCTTAACCCCACCCCCCCCATTTCCTAAAATATGTTCATCAATGCCACAACAGTACAGCCACAACCAATGGGGACAAAACACTGTAAAGGCTATAGTCAATGAAGCAAATGCCATCTATAGAAAAATCTTCTTTAATGGAATTTGATTATCAGGCTGTCAAGCAATTACTTTAAAAAGGTGTTATTTGAGTTATGCTAGGGCATATTGGATATAAGACTGAACAGCCAAATATTCAAATATGAAAATCATGATCATAAAACATGAAACACTAAGTATTGGAAAATTAAAAAAATACGTTTTATGTACAGGGATAATCCCCCTGTATCCTCATACCTCCTTGCAACTTACATATGCCAACTCCGAGATCACACTACAGTGGGGAAAGGGTAAATCCCCACTCCTCACAACACTGCAACCTTCCACAAACAGACACCAATATTTATTTCTTTCATTCTGAGATGGCGATCTTATATTCTGGCTAAAAGACGTTTGACATTCTATGCAGTCAGTAAAATGAATAAGTCCTATGCATGCTAGGTTATGGTTAGGCTTAGCATTTATTAATAAGGTAATGCAGGGGGAAAACATACACATGCATGCATATACAGATATAGCTATATAGATAGATTATATATATATATATATATATATATATATATATATATATATAGAGAGAGAGAGAGAGAGAGATACACACATAAATATATATATATATATATATATATATATATATATATATGTGTGTATATATATATATATATATATATATATATATACATATATATATATGCATTGGTAGATATAGATGTTTACATATATATATATATATATATATATATATATATATATATATACATACACACACACACACACACACACACACACACACACACACACACACACACTATGCATAAAGTACACTGCTTATGTTTATTGACATTATTTTGTCTGCTGCTCATGATATTCAGAAGAAGAAATGTCAGATTTGTTAATTGATTTAGAGATGAATGCGCTATCTGTTCCTTTTAGCAGAGATCACACATGCTGAGTTAGAACAGATAGTTCTAAATCTTTATGCTTCAAACATCAGGGGAAGTACTCTGTATGACTGACATATGTTTTGTAATTGGAATTGACTGTTCTAAGATAATCTGAAAGAAGTCATCAATTATGCTTTATTTTGAAATTTAATACTTGAAGCATTTTAAAAACTTTGATATGTAAATTATTACTTCAAGGGAGATATAGATCTGAAGAATGGTAATATGCTTCACTGGGGACATTCACTAGATACATAAAAACAAAATACAGACTTAAAATCTGTTAAAGTATTAAACATCCCTTCCAAGCCTTTCAGTCTGCATTTAAAACACAGCCATCTGCAAAATGTTTCCACACACAGCAGCTCTGAATGTCAATGTGCATTTGCCACCCTGGAGGGTATGACTAACACTTAAGACCTGTCCTCTGCCAATCACTTAGGCAGATATTCTCATGGGTTTTCATAGTGGAAATGCTAGAATGGTCTGGACTTTGGTAGAACATATTTGCAAGTATTTGTATCCTGCTAGAAGCTGCTTTGCATTATTAATGATGTGTATCTCTACAGATCCAATACTGACTTTGAAAGTAAGTAGAGTCCGATTACCTCGAAATGATATGGGCATTTAGTTGCACTTATTTGCAAAGAAAGACTTATATAATTGTGATACACTGATGTGTGTGTGTGTGTGTGTGTGTGTGTGTGTGTGTGTGTGTGTGTGTGTGTGTGTGTGTGTGGACAGATATGAACGACAGCCCTAAATCCTGGTATGAGAAACATGTAAGGAAAAACACCACATGTAAAAAAAAAAAAAAAAATCATCAAATGTCTTAACTCAATAAATACTTATGCAAATTCTAAACTTCATCTGGGCATAGAAAATGTCCTGTATACACACCTGAGAGCTGCAACCCCAAACTCTTCCTTCTTAAATATTCTTATTCTCTCAGCACAAAGAACAAGACACCGAAGAAAGAAGGAACACTTCTTTTTGGCAAACAGCAGATATTTGTCTATATATAGAAATGTTTCTTTCTATATATACATAAATATAAGAGCTCTCGATCACTATTAAAAAAAAATTATATATATATATATATATATATATATATATATATATATATACTTATTAAATAGAAAGATATAGCTATAGATATACAGAGATAAAGACATACTGTAAGTATATATATATATATATATATATATATATATATATATATATATATATATATATATATATATATATATATATATATCTGACTGAGTAAGATAATTAGAGGAATATACACCTAGCAATCTAGTCTGTCTGTCTTTCTCTATGTGAAATATTTGTCAGTCTGAAAATATAAATGGTTAACATCTGTGTTCAAGGGTGTAGCCAGGCATACAATTTGTAATCTACTGAGTATATTTTTGTTTTGCATCACTCAGAAACATTGTAACTTTTTTCAAGCCATATTATTTTTACAACTGTCTAAATTAATGCCTCTAACAACAAGCACATAACTTGCTTACAGAGAGGATTGTAAATCCATAAACAAATCGTTAATAGTTTTAGAAAGAACTGATATGTACATTTTATTAATTGCAAGAGTGCAACATTTTGTAAGATCTGTCCATTTGTTTGAAATTCAAGGTGGGTTGAGGGGCAGTAAAAAGAGTTGGAGTACAAAATGGATTTCTCTGTTTAAACCCGTGGTCATGTTAAAAAGAAGCCATCAAACTGTTTTTATACAATTAGGGTATCAATGTACCACATGCTTGCTAAAGCTGGAAAGTAGCATTTACATAAATAAAATGTATTCTTTTGTTGCCAGACTTTATATGAGGTTTTTAAATGTTTTCAGCTTATTCATGAACACATGTGCAGGTAATGTTTATATCTTGTCCATAATTTTATTTCCCTTAGAATAAGACATCTCTTCTGTCAGAAAGAGATTCAGAAGCATGGTTCCCACTCTGTCGGATCACTTCATAGACAAATCTAGGGAAAAGACCAAACCATTGTTAGAAATAGTCATGAAATGGGACTGTTTGCAAATAAAAAGCTTTTGAAAACATGATTTTCTAAATACCTCACTGAAGTATCTAAAGAATTGTGAACAGGTAAATCCAAACCATTGTGCATGATCGATTTATATTCCACTATATATATATCCAACTTCTGGAATAAATATCCAGTAAATGCCAAGCAGATTATCACTCTTATCATCCTCAATGTAAATCTAGAATGCTGGATGATCAGTTTCAAAAAGTATATCTTCAGGTGGCCGAAGTAAAATTCCCTGATTGTTAGTTTCAAAAAGCCCAACACACCAAAGAGCAAAATGGACATTGTTGACAAAGTGAACAGGTTAGGTGCAAACCATTATGTCACATGGTATAGAGCCAACTGGCTCACATACAGGTCCCAGGAGGTTAGAATTGGGGAGGCCACCTCTACAAAGAGGCCAGTCACAAAAGGAATCTCTCATGGATCGCTCCTGGGACTGCTCCTTTTTTGGAATTTACTTTTCTGAAGTCAAGGCCAATGTCAGTGGTCTCTGTCTGACTAGATTTGCAAATGATTGCAAATTAGGACCTGTCATTGAATCCCACACAGACACAAATGTTCTCTAGGAAGGACTGACACAGCCAAATAACTGGTGTTAGAGCCATGGACTAAAATTAATGCCAAGAAATGCACAATAGTATCCTTCAGGAAGATATCCACCCCTGGTAGCTATCATATTGACAACACACCCTAAGAATTGACCCAGTAATCACAGAGTTGGGGCACACACAGACAGTAATCTAGCCTTTGACCATCACATTTCTACAGAAGTGAGGAAATCATTCTATGTTGGGCAACTTATAAACAATGGTATGGCATCTAGGTCCAAGGAAGTCATTATTCCACGGTATTCAGCATTCATCAGACCTATCATTGAGTAGCTAACTAGGCATATCCAACAAATGGTACGCCCACAGAGGTTCCCTACTTAACGAATATAGGGCATAAGTAATATTTCCTCTGCAGACTGCCTCAAGGCCCTGTCTTTGTGTTTTGTCTCCTACAGGCTGTTGAGGGGAGATCTACACCTCATATACAAGGCATTGCCAGACCCCACTCTGATGGACTTTGTTCATATATGTAAAGCAAAAAGCACCAGAATAACCTGTTATAAAGACTGAAACCTTGCCTGTGTTATAAATAGGACCTGCTGGAGAGACAGGTATGTATCCCAGTGACTACCCCATCTCTGGAACAGGCTCCCCATCCATGTGAAGCAGAGTCCTCCCTGAACCAATTGAAGTGTAACTTGGACAGCTGGATGAGAAGAGGCCATTCATCCCTGGTTTGGCACCTATGTCTATAATGGACACAAGCAGCCTGTAAATGGTTCATCTCTCAGGCCCCTGCTTGTAAAAAACATTTCTCTCCATCAATATTTAACATTTCTTTCCATCCGTATTTAACTCTTGACTCCTACAATATGATTGGACACATTTGAAACATCTTCCACTTAATAGCACAGTTCAGTACTTCGATACCTCTTTCCTTCAAATACTCAGTGAACTAGACCTCATAAGAAACATATGTACCAACTACAGGCTTCCCTGGCTATCAAAAGACACAATTCATTTACTAAAACAAAGACAGAGAGCCTGGTCTCACTATCAAAGTAGTAGAACTAATGAAAACCTCACTACCTACCAGCAACTTAGAAATCAGTCTAAAAAACTAATTAAACAGGACAAAAGAACCTACTTCCAAGCAAATCAGCTAAAATACCAGAACAATCCAAAAAGATTCTGGCAAACAATGAATCTCCTTCTCAACCCAGGAAAACCCACTACCCCAGCCCCAACACTGACCAACCAAAATGAATCCAGAGCCTTGCAATTTAACTCCCACTTTATTAACTCAATAACCTCCCTCCTTAGCAACACCCCCAGCACATGTCCACCCATACCTCAGACTCCTAAAAACAATACTATTCTTCTCCAGCTCAAACCAATTCAAACCAACTATATTAAAACTCTTATTACCAAATTAAAATGTTGCACACTAGCCACTGCCCAGCTACCTGGTGACTTTCTTCAACTAGCCACTTCTTCCACAGCTTACCCTATATCTAATCTAATCAACCATTCTGTCTCTGAACAGTATGTACCATCCCTCTGGAAAATATCATACATAATGCCATTATATAAAAGTGGCCACTCAACTGATGTATCCAACTATAGACCCATAGCCATTCTGTCTCCACTTGCCAAAATCTTAGAAAAATGTATACATAAACAGATATTAGACCATTTCCTGACCAATAATCTACAATCCAAAACAGCCCAAACATGGTACCAGTACAGCACTCATCCACTTTACTGACACTGTATACCAGCTTAAAAGCAAAAAACAACTAATCTCTGCTACCTTCCTAGACATGCAGAACAAACTAAGACCAACAACTAAAAGTTGAATCGTGTCAACACAGAAACAAGATAATAAATAAAACACAGTTCAACCACCAAGGCAAATGGTATAAATTCAAAGAAACTCCATAGAAATGTTAAAACATTTTAATTATACAAAGTATAAGTGCTTTCACATAACATGCTTCATCAGATCCTGATATATTTTAGTGTTTTAAGTTGTTTTTGGTGAAAGTAATAGTATTTCACTTTAAGAATACCAACTTTTCATGTAGATCAGTAGAAGTTCCTGGATTATTGTTACTGTCTTTCTAGGGATTACTTTCAAATAATATACTGTCTTTTAGTGGCTTGACATACCTTAGCAGCCATCAGTATTTTTCCCCAGTTACAGTATCAATACTTACCCTTCTCCAAATGCACTTAAAAAAACAATTTAAGCATGAGTTTGAGCCTCCAGGGCAACCACTTCCTATGGTCCAGCCAATGGCTGGTGGCTCTGCAGTGGTCTCTACTGGTTCCTCAGACCACTTACCTGTTTCCTCAAATCCCTCTTATACAGCCTTGCCAGCCACTTTGAATGAGGGATCAAACACATCCACTGCAACTGTTCCAGTGTCCTTTATTTGGGGTACAGGAAATACTTTGAGAAGATCTTCTCGAGTCGCCCTGGGAAAAGACAACATTTATTCAGGATGACATGCTGCCCCCTAACAATTTATTCAATAGTGATGCATCTAGAAATAATAAACAGAAAATTAAACATATTGAAAACAAACAAATGGTTGCTGTCAATAAAAAAGATTTCCTTTTCCAGAAGTCTGTTACAGACAGTCAATGCTGGGTGCCATTTGACTTCACCTAATTCCACTGCTCCTACTTCTAAGGAAGATAATCCATTTTCTGAGGAGTCTGATGCTGACAGAGATAACATTACCTCACCTCTTAGTTTTATAGCCCAAGGCACTGATTCATTTTACAGTGAGCATGAAGTTGTCTATATGGAAGTTTTCTATTTTTCTGAGACTATTTCCAAGCTAAGGGATGCATTTACTTGGACATGTGCTAATATCTTGGAAGAATTTTCTGCTTCTCTGAAGTCTTATGTGACCTGTCTTAGATTTTTAAACATGTCTTAAAAGTGTGTATGTTTATGCTGATACTGTTTCCAGGTCTTCATCTACAGCTAATGTTTTGTGGAGATTTGTTTGGGTATGTAACCAAAACTTTTCAGATGACTTTAAGTTAGAAATTTTGAATTCCCTTTTAGACATAGAAATTTTATTTGGGCTTGCTGTTGCACAGGTGCCAAACAATGGAATAAGAGAGGTAAAATAATTCAGGGAGTTTGTAGGTTTTCAGGTCCTCTGATATTTCACGTCTAGACTTTGTACATCTTTCATAAGGACAGAAAGTAGAGAATGCAGCCTAATAACAGGCATGCCCCCAAGAAGAAATGGCAAGAAGTTAACAACCTCAAATCCCAAAACAAGGAAATTTCCCTAAAATGGGTCGGCCAACAACTTCAGAAAAATTATACCAGAGGCCTGTTCACTCTCCCCTTCTCCTGTCACTATTCCAAGTTTGCATTCTAAGTAAGTTACCCTCAGTGCTCAAGCCTGATGTCAGATAATTTCAGACAAATGGATTTTGAAGATTATTCAGCTAGGTTACAGCTGGCAATTAATAGATTCTCCTCCTACTTTCGGGAAGATTTCTTCCTCACTCTGCAATCAAACAGAATTTTTCCTCAGGTGCACCAACATATGGTGGAAGCAGGTGTCATAGGCTTTGTTACAGCAGAATATTTAGAAGATTTAGGAAGGGGCTTTTATCTAAAATGTTTTTGATCCTATAAAAGGATCACTGATGATCACTTGTCTCTCTCTCCTTCCTCAAGCTCTCTGTGAAGGATTCAAAATTCAAATGTCGACCTTCCAAACAGTATTAGTCACCCAGCCCTTCACCAAGACCACAGTGCTATGGTAAACTTAGACCTTAAGGAAGCTTACTATCCCACTTCAGTAACATAAAAATTCAGATGATTTGTAATATTTTGTGTATCTTGCTCAAATTATTAATTATTTGCATTACCATTCAGGCTATTTGCTGCACCAAGAGTGTTTATAAAGTGCCTATCCCTGTGATGGCTCACTACAGACTGCAGGTTGTCCACATTTTTCCTTAGTTAGACAACTTTCTTATTTGCCTTTGCTGAGATACTAAAAGCCCTTAAAGTTCATCCCTCCTAAACCATCAGGGATTTTAGGTAAAAATATAAAAATCCTTCCTGACTCTGACAACACAGGATTGTGTTTTTAGTGTGTCTTATAGACACTCTGATGTAAAAAGCCTTTTTAACTCAAGACAAAGTGGAAACATGTCTGGAAATATTCCTAAACCTTTCTTGTCTGCCTCAATCTTCAGTCAGAGAATTCTTAACAAATCAAGGCCTTACGATTGTTTAATCTCAATGATACCAGCTGTCATGGTTCATATGAAAAAGATTCAGTGGTTCCTAAAAACATGTGGACCCAGCATCTTCACCTCCTAGATATTCAAATACCAGTGCTGGGATTTGTAAAACTAGAACTGCTGTGCTGGTGGGATCAGATGGATCTCAATTTAAAACTCTTTCCGTCTTCCTACCTTCAGTGTAATCAGTCTCGACAGACTCCTAAGATTGCTTGGGGTGCAGTTTCTATGGAAGTAAAAAGTGCAAGGTCTATGAGACAATTCCATCTGACAAACACAAATAAATATCAAAGAAATGGCTTTCATTCCAGCAATAAAAGCTTTACCTCAACTATGGCAAAGCCCTCTTACAGTGATTACAGACATCACTGCAGTGATGGGTAGAGGTTGCCATAATGGTTAAGGTCTTTACCTTACAGATATAAGAAACAGGATTTGATACTGACCTCTCTTTGTTGGCTATGCATGTAATAGTCTGCAGACTGATAGCTTAGTGTTTGAGGTCTTTATTCAAGACTCTGAAACGTGTGGAAAACCCTAAAGTATGAGAAAGAAGCATTTCATCAAAAATGGGAGAAAAAAACAATTTATTTAAATTCTGCTTCTGCTTAAATATTTTAAGTTACATTTACAGTGACCTATATCATGATACCATTTTTGTACTTGTTCTGCCTTTTTATACATTTTAGCAAAAAAAGTTATCTGATCCCTTTTTTTTTTTTTTACTTTTTTTGAGATGTTCATCTTGTAGTTTCATTTGCACTTGTGGGAAGATTGTGTATAAGCGTTTATATTACTCTGTCGAAAACTCAAACTGTCGACAGCATAATAATCAACATGAAAATGTCGAAACCCCTGAACATCGAACACACAAAAAAAAAAACACCCAGACACAACACAAAATGCTCTATGCAGGGGAGCAAGCCCCCTCACATCCCCCGCTACTTAAATATACCAACTCCGAGATCGTACTACTTTGCTGTAAACGGTAATCTCTCCTTACGGAGATTTCCATTTACACGCTCAATGACTTTCGCTTTCGACATTTTGGTGCTGACAATATCAGCTTTGATATTGTCGGCCTTCGACAGGGTGAAGTAGACCCGTGTATAACTGCAAGATTTTGGCATTGTTTATACATTATACTGCACTTCTGTCTCCATAATCAGTAGAATGATTGTAAAAGTTAACTGTATTTTGACCAGTCTGGGGCCTCAATCTTGTAGCTTCATTTATAGTTGTGGTAGAACTGTGAACTCATGTCACATTTACACCTCATTTAGTTATTTATTAAAGCATTTTTTCCATAGATAGCATTTCTGATAAATTTCTCTAAAATTTGTTGCCAAATTCTGTGGTGGGATTGCAATAACAGCAGTATGCAGCTAATATAAAGTTTATGCCTTCTTGCAGGAAGCAAAGTCAGGTTCCAACTTTGGAGGGAAAGGATGCAGTTGCTTTCAGAAGATATTGGATCAGATGAGTTGAAAAATGTACAGATTGTGAAAAATGTCAAATCAATATATATGCACAGTCATTTTTAATCATATTCATCTTATTCTGACATATATCCACTCATATTTTAAGCCATTCATTCTTTGGCATGTTTAACTAAGAAGCACAGTCTCAGTTTTTAAACTATGTCCTGAATGGAACTCATCCTGCACTTTAGAAAAGTGGAAGACAGAACTGCATGGCCTATTCACATTGGAGGGTCAGTACTCTTTGGTTCTACCCCTTTTGATTTGTTTCATAATAGTGCTGCTCTCATTTGTTTCTTCCAGATAATTAGTTGCCAAATTACTTTATCTTTTGAGACCTAATCCAGGCCCCTTTATTTTTTCCAGCTACCATCTGTGATGTACCACAAGCATGACATTAGCAAAATTCAGGTAATTCACATATTTTATCTCACACTGTCTCTGAAAATGTGCTGGGCAGCAATAGTACTTATACTGCACTGTCTGACCTCCACAGTCAAGAATTAGTGGCACTATGATTCCAGGTTGTCATCTTGTCTAGGAAAGTGACTGGTGAATCTTTTTTTAAGAATATGGAGACGTCAATGCCTTTAGTTCCTTCATCTAATGTGGTGGGCCAGGACATGTAGTAAGCACTGAACGCCTGCACCGATGCAGTGCTGTCACTATCTTTAATTAAATCACTGCGATGATGCACATATCAGTGTTTTCCAGGGTAAGAACTATTGCAGGGAGTAGAGTTTTTTTGCTAAGTGTCCCAGTGCTATTTTTTTTTTGTTGACCAGATTCTGTTGAAGTGTGCTAGAAGCTTTAGGTGAGTAAAATTGCCTAAAATAAGCACTATGGGTAGACAAATATTTAATTAATATATACAAGTCTTGGAATCATAATTGCAAACTATCTCTGACAAACAGTTGAGACTGTCTATCGTCTCCTTCTAGGCTGATGTGTAATGTACCCCTCAGAATGACACCAGAGAAGAAACTAAGCCAATTATTGAAGTTTATTATGTTTTGTTCAGATTGCAGCATTATTCTTGGTGATTACAGATTGCCGCTGAAGGCAAGGTTCATACTTACATCAGGCACACATTCTGCGAGCTCCAGCTCATCTCTGATCAAGTCATTTATAACCACATGCACTATGACTGTGTCATATGTGCACTTACAGAGTATGGACTTGAGTGCATGCATGATGTGACAAATGTTTGCACCTGATATACAACTAGCCATAATTTCCCATTGCACAGCATGGTGAGTTTTCATCAGTGTGTCTCACTATGGAGTCACCTATGACTAGGATATTGGAATGTATGGAGGTTTATCTTATGGGCTTTTAAAATTTTGGATATATGTTTCATCGTGATTGCTTCCTGTGTTGTATGTTTGCCAGGTTGCTTAGGGTACTTACTTCTTTGGTTATATTTAGGAGGCCTTTGTAGCTTAGTATGTTACTTTTAAGAACCACAGCATGTGTAAGTATATGTGTTTGGTCTGAACTGCATATTACTAGATTACTGTGGTGTTGTATGGTACTGACAACTTGCATGTTATGTGTCATGGCTTCCTGTGATTGCTTTGCATCCAATAAGATTATATAACTACATCACAGTGTGTCAGTTTAAGTATCAGGTGGTTGTCAATAAACCATTTTTTACATTAACTATGACCTCCAAGAAGTAAATTCCAAAGGTCTGAACCCTGAGGCACTTCACTAGTAACAGGACTTTTAGAGGATGTATAGTTGCCCACCCTCACTTCATGCATCCTATTTGAAAGTCAATTAGTTACACAGGGGTTAACATTTAGCTGGTAGAGTTTATCTACAACATCTGAGTGTAAGAAGGCATTCAACATCTTTGCAAGGTCCAGATGGATGGTGAACAGCATCCTTGTCTTGATGACTTTTTCAAAGAAGTCACTCAGGTAAAGTAGGCCCTCATGAATCTAAACTGAGTTTGGATGAGAGTCTGTAGGTCACCTATTTTAGTTGCATAATAATCTTTTCCATGGTATTACAAAAGAGGGATTATGTATCTGTAAGTTATCTCGCTCTGTTGTAGCCCAACATTTGTGAAAAGGAATGACTATTGCTGTACTCTGATTATCCACCATAAAGCCTGTTTTGATACTGATGTTTAATAGTCTAGTTTAATCTAGTTTAGTACATGTTTCAGGCTAGCCAACAGTCAACCTGGTATGTCATTCATCCCCATTAATGTATTTTTGGCCTTAGTGCCATGAGAATTGGTTCTCGGAAGATGTGAGGGGGGAGCTAAATGTAGGCATTTGATCTGACTATATTGACCATTGTACAGAAAGTTCTACATGGCCTACCTCATTATAAGGGTATCTCATTCAGGAACAAGGAGGTCATAACATCCCTGTATTCTTCCCTTATAAGATCCATTATTGAATACATTGCCCCTTTCAGCATGTACCTCACAAAGCACGTGCAGCAGCTGGAGAGACCACAGAGGTTCTTCACCAGGAGAATCCAAGGTATCAAACATCTATCCTACACAGATAGGCTAAAAGCCCTGTCCCTCTACTGAGTTTCATACAGACTCCTCAGATGTGACTTCTGTTTGGCATACAAAGAAATCACAGACCCCACCTTGATGGGGCTGCTGCATATCCGGAAGTCAAGCTCCACTTGAGTAACTCACATGCGCAACCTCAACCTGGTCTGTGATACCAATAGGACTTGTTGGCAGTACAGATTTGTGTCCCAGAGACCCCCCTTCTGTGGAATAGATTCCCTCTTCACATCAAGCAGAGTACCTCATTAACCCTTTTTAAGCGCAACCTAGATAACGGGATTGGGAACAGAAAATACACTCCGGAGATCCTACCTGTGTCCCTGCTGGATAAGGGCATCAGGTGCTCACTTGTCAGAACATGGGCTAATTTTTTGGTTAGGCTTGTAAGGGCCAGGGCCAATCTCCTAATAATGTCCTATGATCCTATGAATAGCCATAGAGTGTATTATGTTGGTCCAAATGGAGAGATGATAAATCAGCAAGCAAAGAAGAGTAGTATGTCTGGAACTGAATTCATCCTCAAGTCTTGGTGAGCACCTTTGTGAGGTGGATCCCATTTTTCACAAAAATCTCACCAAGGCAGCACTGATATATAGACTGTATTTTATATAGCATATATCAGGGACAGAAGTAGGTTAAAATTTAAAAAGATAGTTGACCGCATAAGACCCAGGATAAAAATGTGCCCAATCCTGGTAGGTGCACTGGTGCCAGGAATGGGAAGAATGACAGTGTAGAATCCTCAAGACACTAAAACATTCCTACAGTGGAGCTAGGTCAAGCCCAGGAGGTGGATGCCCGCCCCCCCTATTGTAGAAGGAAGTAGCAGTCCACAAAAAAATCACAAAAACTGATAGCCAAAAAAGAACCATATAGATGACAGAGTGGACTATTAAGGATAAGAAAGAAGTTACGGATTGTTACTATTATGCAAGAAGCCCAGAATTTCCAGACAGAAGATGTATGAAAAGATTAAGACAGAAATTAGATGAAAGAAAAATACTTCCACAAGAAAAACTGTCAGAAACTTCAAATGCAAATGTGTGTTCATTAATACAACAGAGCCATGAATAACACTATATAGACAAAGAAACCTTGGGCATTTTTGGAAAAAGAAGCAACCGAGGATGTGTAAAATATAAAGAACAAAATCTAGAGACTTTTCAAGGCACAAAAAAGAAATATGGACATATGAAAGAAAGAGAGATCTGATATGATGCAATATCTATGCAAAGGAGAAAGCCATATTAATCAACGCAAAAAAGGCAGCTTCAAATACATTTGAAGAGAAACACAAGCAAAGGCATCCAGATATGAAAATTTCACAATAAAAAATAAAATCATAAAGAGGAAATGTAGAACAGAACATTAATAAAGTAGAAGGTAAAAATTAGAAGCTGATGTTATGGAATACTTCTAGAAGAGAAGCTGGTGTTAAAAAAGGAATAATTAGTAGGGCATATAAAATATTGCATGAAAGCTATAGGAATCAACCAGAAGAGGTTAGAAAGGACTGGGAAGAGAGATTAGATAAGCAATTCACAAATAAACAATGGGGTGTGTATGTATATATGTATATATATATATATATATATATAGAGAGAGAGAGAGAGAGAGAGAGAGAGAGAGAGAGCTCCCAAATATGCAACAAAGTCTAGAAGATGTAGGATCTTTTCCTGGAAGTGTCTGCACAGGTATTTTATGCCCCATCAGTTTCCAAAGAATTTTCCTCAAGTAGATTGCAAATGTTAGGGGTGTGATGGGGAAGAAAGGGGTAACTGAGAACACATCTTTTGGGAGTGTAATGAGTTGGCAGACTTTAAAAATTCCCTGCAAACTATTCTGTCAGAAATATTGGATAAGCAAATTGGTGTAACTAAGGAATTTTTTCTTGACCTGTGATACAGAATTGGAATTGGCAATACAAGTTAAGATCTTGCTGAATTTAATTCTGTTGACCAACAAAAAAGCAATTGCTACTAAATGGAAATCAAATTCTTAACCAACCATAGTGAATACAGTAACAGGGATAAAAAAAAACTGCAAGTGGGATCTTTAGAAAATGGTAGAAACAAATTACCTAGAAAAAATGGGAATTGTGTGAACATTAAATATAGAATGATGTTTTGGAGGAGGAATGTGGTTTAAGGGAAGGCAAGAACTGAATGAGCCATGTAATGTTTGATTGACAATGACTGTATAGAAGATTAATATTAAAACAATATTTGCAACTGAAAACATGTCAACACGGTTTGTCTTCATTTATATAAATATATGATTGCCTGTACTTTAAGTGATAATTCAGTAAAGATGTTTGTTGTTTATAAAATGGTGAATATGATTGACTTGTGATCCAATTTGACCAAGGTAGATGTTACTATATGTGTGGAGCAGAACTATCCCATATTGGTAAGGAGTCTTCTAGTTGGAGTATGGACTAGGTAGTTCAGGGAGTTTGTATTTATGAAGTCCTGAAATCACTATGTATACATGTTTGATGAAGTGCAAGTCTCCCTCTTGATACTGGAATAGATAAAGTCTGCTAGGAGAATTGTGTTTGTCTTAATACATAGGTACTCCGTACTAGTTAGATAGGAGGTATGGACTAAGGGGGACAAAGAGGAGGTCCTGTACTTATCTATGATGTAATCTATTCCTATAGTAAGTTGGATGTGGAGGTGGTCTAAGTCTCTAATGAGGCTGGAGACAAGATTTTTTTAAGAATATAGAGTCATCTCCACCTTTAGCATCTGCTTCTAATATAGTGGGCCTGCATGAATGTTAGGCATTGAAGCTGTCCACTAATGGAGTGCTTTCAATGCTCTTGAACCAGGTCTCCATGCAATGTATATATCTATGTTTGCAGTGTTTGTAGGGTCTAAGTTTTTCTTTTTAAGACTCCTAGCTTTGAGCAGCAATACTATAATGCTATCATGATTCTGTTTTGTTATCTTTGGAACTTTAGAAGTTTGATTTTGCCTAAAAAAGCCACTGTGGGGTAAACAAAGTTTCAGCCAATGTACAGAAACCTTGGGGAAGAGGTGTGGTCATCCCTAGCAAAGCAGTTTTGACTGTCTTCTGTCTTTTCACAGTCTACTATATATTGTATCCACTTAGAATGACAACAGAATCTAAGCCAATTGTTGAAATCAATTATTTAGTTCATATTGTGGAATCATTCTTAGTGATGGTAGAATACTGCTCAAGTGTAGGTTCTTACCTACCTCAGACACATATTACGCGAGCTCCTTTATGCCTCTGTTCATATAGCTCAGGGAGGTACATCTCATAGTCATTTATATGTACAATGATCTTGGTATATGTGTACTTGTAGTGCAGGGACCTGAGTGTTTCTGTGATGTGATAAATCCTGGTGCCTGATAGGCAACAAACTGTGCACATTTGTTTGCACAACCTGGTGAATGGTGCATCATTGTGCCTCAGTATGGAATTGTCTATGACAAGCAACTTGGAATGTGTGGTGGTTTCGCTTATGGGCTTTTGAACTGAGTCTGTGTGACACCTTGGAGTATGTTTCTTGGTGGGTGCTGCCTGTGATATCTGTTTGTGACATTGCTGAGAGTAACTGTTGCTTGACTGACATTTAGGAAGCCTCTGTAGTTCAGTTTAGGGTAAACTATGTCTAAGAGCTTCAACATTTATTGGTCTATGTGTTTGATCTGAGGTATTTGAAATTTGTTTATTGTGGTATTGCATGGTGGTAACAACCTGCTTGCTATTTGCAGTGGATCTGTGTGAAAGCTTTGCCTCCTATAACATTACCAAGCTACATTTTTCATACACTGTGGCAGATTGAGTAGTAGTGATAGAAACATGGGACAATTGCTACATTGTTTCAGGATGTTCATAGGGTCATAGAGTAGTACTAGGCTAATTGCCTATGTGGGCCATTTTAAGCCTAGCCAATTACTGCATGCGAGGATCAAACCCTGCACCTTTTGTCTGTAAGGTAAACACCTTAACCATTATGACAACCTCCCACCCCCATTTCATACAAGCTGGTTACAGAGACACTTGGAAAGTTCAGACCCATTGCTCCGGGTTCTTACTGCTGTGGGATGGAGGAGGAGGAGTGCATAACGTATTAGGAGTGGTTAATCTGTTTAAAAATGAACAATACAAGTCAACACACAAAAAAGAATTAGCTACTTCATGCAAACCTGATGCTCTTTGTGCAACTACTGATTATTAAGTATGCTAAACATTTCTGGAGTAGGCAACATAGGGAATATTTGCTTTTAAGTATCTGTGTCTATGCAGTGAAGTGTTAAACTTTCAGACTTCTTCATACCAGATGTCTGTAAAAGAAAACAGAGAAAACCCACGTTTAAATGGACTAAAAGTAAAATAAAAAGTTAGAAAGTAGGAAATACAGATACCATAATAGTTACACAGAGAGTTACAGACTTTGCTTTATCTGGTAGACATCCCGAGAATTGATCCATATTTTAAACACTGTAAACCACAGTGACTATAATCTTTCTGTCAGCCATGGTTGTTTTGTTCTACTTAAAGTATTTTTTTAAGAGAAATGCATATATTGCTTAAATAATACAGAAAAAACAATGTGGGAGAGTGTGGAAAGTAATGTCTTGACAGAGTAACAAAATCCAAGGCCCTGACTGCCACCTTTTGGCGTTATGTGTGCATGCAGAGTCCTCCATTACTTTTGAATAATTTCCTGTGAGGTTCATTGCTGAGTACTGGGATAGGAGCTATTGTAGAACATTTTAAGTCTAACCAATTTCCCTTTCAAGGGTGAAAATCAAACACTGTACTTTGGGTCTCTGAGGTAAACACTATGTGGAATGAAACCAGTTCCTTTGTATGTAAATTTGATGTAATAGCCACTACATGAAAGAACCTCTCTTAACAATTGTTTGTCTTGCACTCTAGATTTATAAGCTTGATTTAGAATAGGAGGTTTTATAATTTTAAATGAAATCTGAGCTACCTAGACAAAATATGCTTGTGTTTGTGTATGTGAGTGCATGTGTACGCATGTGTGTGTGTGTGTGTGTGTGTGTGTGTGTGTGTGTGTGTGTGTGTGTGTGTGTGTGTGTGTGTGTGTGTGTGTGTGTGTGTGTGTGTGTGTGTGTGTGTGTACATGTATACACTAGCATAAATTGATGAGCTCAGCATTCAAAAAATCATGCAATCCACACTTAATTTTGTGTGTGTGTGTGTGTGTGTGTGTGTGTGTGTGTGTGTATGTGTGTGTATATATATATATATATATATATATATATATATATATATATATATATATATATATATATATATATATATATGGGTCTCCTACAAAACATAGAAAGACCAGAACATCGAAAGTGTTTTGAAGGAGACCAAAACAATGAAACTGCAGAACACCGAAAATCACAAAAATTCAAAATCCCGGTGTTACAGGATTTTGATTTAGCGCTTTTTGTGTTCCGCTGTGGGTGAGAATGCATGCGTAAGAGTATTTGTGAGAGGTAGTGCTTTGTATAAGTGTGTGTTGTGACTGTGGTGTGTGTGTGTGAGGGCTGTAGTGTGTGGGTGTGAACTTGCCTTGTGTGTCTGTGCGGTCTCGGAGCTAGAATATTAAAGTAGGGGGTGTGGGGGTGCGGGGGGGCTTGCCCCCTGCCTATTTGTAGTGTAGGGGGGTGTGGTTGGTAGTTTGGGTCAGTTGTGTATGTATTTGTGTATGTTTTTTGTATGTGCTATACTTACGTGGTGTTGTGGGGTTTCGTTGTTTTGGTCTTGGTGTTTTGATCTTCGGTGTTGTGAGGTTTTGTTGTTCTGAAGTAGACCCATATATATATATATATATATATATATATATATATATATATATATGTATGTATATTTATATATATATCCGTATATCCATACATATATGTACACACAGACACAGACACACACACACACACACACACACACACACACACACACACACACACACACACACACACACACACACACACACACACACACACACACACACACACACACACACATATGTTGCTGTTTCTGTGGAATGGCTGAGGAAATTGAGTCCTGGGAGTAAGGGAAAAGAATACATGTACTCTACTGTTAACAACAGTGAAAAACAATGGTGCTAATAAAGAAATACTTCCCTGCCCTATGCAGACAATAAATTACAACCTGCTGGATGTGGTTAAGAAGCCATGTTTATTCTGCCAAGGTCCTGCAAAACCTACCCCCTGAAAGAATTACCTCTGCAGCTTTAAGGGAAATTATACCAGACTTCCCTGCCCTATGCAGAAAATAAATTATAACCTGCTGGAAGTGGTTAATAAGCCAAGTTTATTCTGCCAAGGTCCTACAAAACCTACCCCCTGAAAGAATTACCTCTGCAGCTTCAAGAGAAATTATACCAAAGTATGTCAGTATACTGTTGAGTTGTGTTAAACTTAGACGCTAGTCCCACAACCCTGCTAGGTGGTTAGAACTCACTGTAATTCAAGCACTGCAGCAACCACCCTTCCCTTTCTCTTTACCCACTTATCTAGCATTCTATGCCCTTCTCAAGCCCACAATAAAGCCACACTTCATAGGCTCTACAAGGAACCTTGCTGTAATTACAAAGTTTGGCCACTAGATAGTGGCCTGAATCCATCTAATATCCCCTGCCTTATGACCAGCTCCTAAACAACCATCCAGTGTATTGTACTCTTTACTTTTACTTTCTACCCCTCTCCCCCACAACCATATCTGCTTCCCCAACTCTAGCCCTTTTAGCTTATATTCTCCCTCTATGCACTCTGGCCACTTGCCCAGCTATCTACACAACTGATTGTTCCCAACCCAACCTGTCCTGAAATTCACCTTCTTTGGCTCTATCTGCATCCTATTCCTCCCCCACTACTTTCTATTTCTGCCACCAACACACTCTCCTCTATGTAATTATACTCTACTGTACCTCCCTATCTCTCTTCTCTTTACTCCTTCTGCCCCCTTCTGCACCCAACAGCTTAACTGTTGCCCTGTTTGTCCCTAGTAACCACTGATCCCCCTCTTTTCTCAGGGCACAAAGCTACACATCCAGACTCTTTCAGTACTCTACATGCAACTAGCTCCTCCACCAGGCATACATCTGTCCCTGAGGTAACAAATACACCTTGAACCTTAGGGCGCCATGTTTAAATTCCTGCTCTCCCACTCGGCTGCTGTGTGCCCCAGCTCTGAGTAACTTCCACCTAGTAAGAACTCATGGGTGGTTGCTGTTACCTACAACAACATTTTTGCCTAGGATTAACAATTTTTATAGTATGTGCATTCGCTGTTCAGTTACAATTGCATTTTAAAGTTATATCATTACAAGGGTTCAGATAACTTATCCTGTTACCCTTGCACAACATAGGAAAGGTTCTGCTATTGTTGTTATAGGTTTTTGTTTGCCTGTGATGCCTCTATGGTAGTTCTGAATGCCTTCGTGGTTAGCCTTGATTGCATGCTATGTATGTGCATTTTAACTGTGATTGTTAACCATTGCAATACTTTCCTACCTGCCTAGATAGGACATTGAAGCCTAGGACAGTATTACGGTTTTTGTAAAACCAACAAAGCCCTGTGCTGTGGGATCCCTCCCTGCATTCTGTGGTCATTAATTGAAGGTGTATGGTTTTGTGCTCACCAACGGAGTTATGTGCTGCTATAACACGATAAGATTGTAGTACTAGGTTGTTGTCTTTAGCAGCATTTACCAGGGGACTGAGGGCTTAATTCAGGTATTAATCTGTAGAGAAGGTTTCCCATGCCTCCTAATGACTGCATACAGTAAATGCTGATTCTGCAGTACTCGCTCAGACATGTGCGGGATTGGCGCCATACTTAAGAGCCCTATACCACTCTTTACCAAAGTAGCGTCCTAGAGATTGAAGCCTAGCACAATAGAACTATTATTTTAGACTAATTACAGCTATAAACTATTGAATCCACCCTATTTTTGTTCTTCTTAAGAGAGTTATTTGTGTGTTCTTGAAATACGTAACAAAAGTATGTGCTTCCTATGACTCGCAGAGGCTATATACCGCCGCCGTTGTCTTTAGAGGCATAATATCAAGGGCTTAAGGACATACACCATGAAATTGCCTGAATAATCAATATCCCTGCCTTATACAGACTGCATACAGTAAACGCCGGCCCTGCTGTACCTGTTCAGACACGTGCAGGCTTGGCGTAACACTTAGACCCCATATTCACTGTTTAACTTGGTAGCATCCTCAAAATGGTTAGCAAACAAATGCTGATTGAGGACTACCTATTATAAACAGTTTCAGTGTAATTGTAGCTAATACATCATAGAAAGGATTGAACAGCTGCTAAAGGTGAATCCACCATGCTTCCGAACAACGGAAGATCCTAATGAAAAAGAATGTCACTGAACTAGAAAGTAGCTGTATTATGCACTAGCTACCAGTGATTTGAACATTGAAATAAGCTTTTGAACTGATGGGTAGTGTCTACAGTCGCTAATATATCTACCATTAGATTTCCTATTTGAAGAGCCACCCTGGCGTAAAGCGCACAAGTAATTTAGATAACTGTTCAGCTGCTATCTGATTTAATACACTTTTTACCCCTTTAATATAGTTCTAATGACCAACTACCTGGTGGCTACAGCTCCTCAATTCATGGAATTACCACTACAACAGTGATGATATACTTTTTGAAAGCTACACATCCCTGTTTAACATTGCATATTTGTAAAGTATTTTGTATGCTGCCTATACCAGGGAACTGGTATTTGTGACTGCCCTTTTTCTCATTGCCTCTCCTCATCACATTCTCTCTAGCTTTCCTGCCCTATGCAAACAATAAATTACAACCTGCTGGAAGTGGTTAAGAAGCCAAGTTTATTCTGCCAAGGTCCTAGAAAACCTACCCCTTGAAATAATTATCTCTGCAGCTTCAAGTGAAATTATACCAAAGTATGTCTGTATACTGTTGAGTTGTGTTAAACTTAAACGCTAGTCCCACAACCCTGCTAGGTGGTTAGAACTCACTGTAATTTAAACACTGCAGCAACCACCCTTCCCTTTCTCTATAACCACTTATCTAGCATTCTATGCCCTTCTCAAGCCCACCATAAAGCCACACTTCATAGGCTTCCCAGCCCCGGGATCTACAAGGAACCTTGCTGTAATTACAAGGTTTAGCCACTAGACTGCGGTCTGAATCCATCTAATATCCCCTGCCTTATGATCAGCTCCTAAACTCCAGTCAGTGTATTGTACTCTTTACTTTTACTTTCTACCCCTCTCCCCCACAACCATATCTGCTTCCCCACCTCTAGTCCTTTTAGCCTATATTCTCCCTCTGTGCACTCTGGCTACTTGCCCAACTTGTTCCCAAACCAACCTGTCCTGAAATTCACCTTCCTTGGCTCTACCCGCTCTGTTCGCCCTGCGGGCTCACTCTGCTCCCCTACCATGCCCCCAATTACCACCCGCCCCCAGTACTCCTACATTTATACACACCTAACCACACACCCTCCTTAACCCCCACCTCCACACTTCACAACCAAACAACCAAAAACAATCTATCCTTATACCCAACCCCCAACTCCCAACCCACCACTCCCCCATACTTCACTCTCTTGGATCTCCCCACCTACACTAACACCAAAACTATTTACCCCACAATGTCTCCACTAACTCCCATCTTATCACCAAAACCTAGACCGCTCTACTACCTCGTACCCCCACTTGCAATACTTTATCTTCTCACCGCGTATGAACACCACTACATTCCTACCTCTCAGTATCCTACATCCAGTACCACTGCTAGCGACCTTCCCAACTATCCCACAGCATTACTACCCCACCTTTTCTCTAATTCTACTACTCGAAAACCTCTTCATCCCCTATGAGCTATATATATGCACCCTACCACTAAATACTATCACCAACTCCTACTAAAAATCCACAAACTAGTATGGAAGTCTCAACCAATCCTTATAGCCAATGGGGACATCTACCCTAACCCAGGCCCAAACATACATGATACCACTAGCTCCACAAATAGCACTGTCTCCAATCTACAGAGCTCATATAATGCCTCTAATTCATTGCTAGTCTGTCACCTAAACATCAGAAGTATAAATAATAAAATTCACTATTTGCATGCTCTTCTGGATATGCACTCCCCTGACCTATTATGTCTTACAGAAACCTGACTCAAACCCACTATCCCTGATAATGAGATTATACCCCCTACTACAATATAATAAGACTTGACCGGCAAGGCAGGAAAGGTGGTGGACTAGCCATCATGTATAAATCCACTGTACAAGTATCCACTATCAGTACCCCACAAAGCCTGTTAACTAGCAACTCTGAAACATTCATAATAAAAGTAAAGCTTAACAAACACAAAGCTATAAACATTGCATGTATCTACATTCCCCCATGTGACAGTATAGTCACCTTAGAAAGTACCCTCCAATGGCTATCCACTAACCACTCCCAAGAAACTATTATTCTTGGAGACTTCAATATCGACTGGAAAATCTGTTCATCATACTTCCCCACCACCCATATTAACTTACATGGCTTCTCCCAGATTATAACTTCCCCTACTTGAATCAATAAGCCCAACAATAAGGAAAGCATCCTAGATTGGATGCTAATAAACAAGGAACCCCAGTTATATAAATCAGGCATCCTACCTGAGGACATGAGTGTGACCACTTCCTAACCTATATAATCAGAAAAAGGAATGACATGCCTTAGCAAACTACCTTTAAAACTATTAGAAACACAAAAACTTTAACCTCACTAATTTCCAGACTGAACTTAATTCATGCAAATGGTCCAATCTAAAGTTACTTCCCCTTGGTGAAGCAGCTTCAAACTTCAATGCTAAATTCCTAGCCATCTTAGACAGGCATGCTCCCAAAAGAAATATCAGAACCAAAAGCAAAATAGCTTCATGGCTAACCAAAGGTACTAAAAAAAATCTAATTGCTAGAAACGGAGCATGGACCTCCTGAAGATCCACCAAATCCTGTCAGGACCACACTAGATGCAAACAATTGAAAAAAAGGGTGGCGCAGTGGTGCAGCAGTTAATGCTGTTGCCTCACAGCAAGAGGTTCTCCGGTTCAATTCTCAGCCGGGGTGCCTTCTGTGTGGAGTTTGCATGTTCTCCCTGCATTTGTGTGGGTTTCCTGCCACATTCTAAAGACATGCTTCTGGAGCATTTCTCCATGGGCCTCCACTGAAAACAGGATCTATAGAACCTAGTTGGACTTTCCAGGTCAACAAATGTTAAATAAATAAATAAAAATAAATAAAAAAAGGCAAAAAAATCCACTGTGCTAGACAAACAAATCTACTATTTCAATTTACAGAAAAAGTACCAAAATCAACCACAAAAATTCTGGTTAGGCCTTAATAAACTGCTCCATCCAGGTAAATCCACAACCCCCACCCCTTCAACTACCTTACATCTACCCCCTAAAAGTATAGCAGAGGCCTTCAATACTTTCTTTACATAAACAGTTTATTCCCTAGCTAATAACCTAACTCCCAACACCTCCAACACCACCTCATCCACTCTTGAAAATGTACTTCCCTTCAAATTTGATCCTATCCCCACAGACTATATTAAATCCGTACTTAAGAAACTCAAACCCACCACCTTGGCAGCAGACTTACTCTCTGCAAAATTTCTACAAAAGGCAGCTAATGAAATAGCATACCCTATCTCCATCTTAATCAATCATACTATCCATAAATCCTATGTCCCCTCCATTTGGAAAATCTCCCACATTATTCCACAAAGGGGGCAACTCCACTGAACTCTCAAACTATGGACCTATAGCCATCCTATCACCCTTAGCCAAAATAATGGAAAAATGTACACATAAGCAAATTCTAACGCACCCAGAACACTCTCCTAACCCCATCCCAGCATGGATTTAGACATGCCCATAGTACCACTACAGCACTTCTCTCCTTCTCTCACACAATAAATCAAAACCGTAATAACAACAACCTCTCCTCAGCCCTTTTTTCCAACCTATCCAAAGCATTCATTATGGTGAATCACCACCTATTCCTAGACACACTAAAATCACTCAGCCTAAACAACCTAGTAATCAACTGGTTCCACTCTTACCTGCATGGCAGACAACAAGCTGTATTATGGAAAGAGAATCTATCCCCCCCTTCTACCAATCACCCTTGGTGTCCCCAAGGATCCATATTAGGCCCCTTCATTTTCTCCATATTCATCAATGA
Source organism: Protopterus annectens (assembly GCF_019279795.1). Classification (NCBI taxonomy): domain Eukaryota; kingdom Metazoa; phylum Chordata; order Ceratodontiformes; family Protopteridae; genus Protopterus; species Protopterus annectens. Next base: position 80,938,176 of record NC_056730.1, on the reverse strand, counting down.
CCTACCCAAAGTTATCCCAGATGCAACATGTATTCAGTATGCAGATGACTCTACCCTTATCTGTTCTGCCACCACCCCCTCAGAACTACAATCCCTATCCCAAATCATCTTCAACAAAGTAGAAGACTGGCTCAATAATTGCCATCTCCTATTGAATCCAAACAAAACCAAACTACTACTTTTCTCCCCTACCTGTAAATTCACATCACCAAATATTATAACCTCATCCAACAATGGCACCATAATCTCTCCAGAACCATGCACAAAACTTCTTGGTGTAATAATAGATAATAATCTAATGTTTTATGCTCATATAGACAAAACCATTATCCTTGTATAGGATTAAACCATTCCTAACCCTACCTGCCAGAATAGCCATAGCTCGAACACATCTCCTATCGACCCTTCTCTATGCCTCACCCATCCTCGTAAACCTAATGAAAGCAAACCTAAACAAATTAGCTAGCTGCTATAACAATATAGCCAGATTTGCCACAGACACAGCCTACAGAACCCATTACTGTCAAAATCTTCAAACACTAGACTGGCTAGAACTACCCAATCAACTCCAGTACAACCAATTCATAGTTATTCATAAAATCCTCTACCAACCTAACAGTACACCCATTCTGACAACCCCCTACAGCAACCTAGCATCCCTCTGCTCATCCAACAAAATGCAAGTACAATCTGCCAAAGCCAACTACTCAGCCAGAAAATCATTATTCTCCAACTCTGCTGGAAAAAAATGGAACTCACTCCCTCCAGATCTTAAAACTATAGCCTCCTTACCCCAATTCAAAATACACCCTAAAGAAACACCTAAACAGGCATTGGCTATGTCCATGTCTAAACCCAGACTAACCCAACAACCCAATACAACTCAAGTAGGTAAAATACTCAATAAAAATAACTTCCTTAACCTATATGAATAAACTTCCTAAACCTAACCTACCCAGACTATATACACTTCTCTACAACCTTTAGAACAATATTATCTAAACCTAACCTATCCAGACTATATACACTTCTCAACAACCTTTAGAACAATATTATAAGGATGTTAACTTGCTATCATAACCAATCTATGTAACATGTCATTCTATACACTCCAATGCTGTGCAATGATTTCTGTACATATTTCATACTATAAACCTACAACGATGCTAAACTTCATTGTAAGCATATATATTTATAATTACTTTTTAAAAGTTTTACATTTAAAATTTTCAATGTAACTATGAATATTGATTTTCATTTTTTGTACATGTGGAGCTTTTCTCCAAGGGCCTCTGCTGGAAATGGACATGTATCCAGTCGGACTCCCCGGTTAACAAATGTAAAATAAACAAATAAAATAAATATATATATATATAGATATATATATATATATATATATATATATATATATATAGATATATGTGTTTCTGCATGCATTAAAAGAAAATTAATACATTTCTCTATCTACAAAAGGATTAATATAGATATATTTTTCATTTTAGCTTAGTTTATCTAACTGTGCATATGAGTGCGCTCGCGCGCGTGCACGTGTGTGTGTGTGTGTGTGTGTGTGTGTGTGTGTGTGTGTGTGTGTGTGTGTGTGTGTGTGTGTGTTTATGCACTCTTACTTTATCCTGTGCTCTTAACTGATATACTTACAATTTGAACTTATCCAGTGATTTGCAAAAATAAGATTATCGTTGTTAATTAGACTCCTTGTTAAACTAATGGTTTGTAAAATTGAGTTCACCTAAGTTTATAAGGCTCCTTGTTAATCTCTGGAGGGAATTTAATAAAGCCTACATGGACTTATTTTCTGTGTGGCATAGTGGCACATTGTTTACATGAAAGTAAGCAGTTTTGCAATCCAGTAAACAGAGTTGATGGCCATACACGAATGTGGCAACACAGAAGTGTCCATGGCATGCAAATCACTATTCATAAGCAGGTGAATTGCATGCAAATGAGGCTGGTAGAGCAATCCAGCAAGCAGACAGGCAGTCCTGCAGACCCCGTTTTGGTGTCCAAAATGTAAATGGAAAAATTCTGTGTACAGGATGTTAAACAGCAAACGGGCTGTAAAAGTGCAGTAAGAAGGACAGAAATAATATAGCAGACACAGACATGTGCAAAACTATCTACTCTGTCCAAAACCTAATGAAAATAATTTAAAATAATATTTTTTTTAATAACCAGGCTATGTTTGTGCAGCTCGCAACAGTGCACAAACATGCTGTTAAGAAAAACAATGTAAAAAGTATAAAAACAAAAATTAGTAGTATGTGACAGTAATGCATTATAGGACCCTGCATGGAGTATGTACAATGGTAAACTGCTATGGTTGCTAATGAGGTAGGGCCTGGAACCATGTAGTTCTCAGAGTGTGTGCACGGATCTCTATGCAAATGATCTGGGGTTACTGAATAGCACAAATGGGTATCCATGTCTGCAGATCCCATCCGTGTAGGCAGAGAACTATGTTGATGTTCACATAAGAGGCAGCTGACATCAAAAGGGGGTATGCCCACATTCTTTTAAGCTCATTGGAGCACAGCGGTGCCTGTTTGGAAGGTGCACCTCTGTGCTCAGCAGAGGGGGGGTGTACAGTGTCTGCTAAGCTTTGTTTACATCTGGAGCATGTGCTTCACTAGGTTTGAGCATGTTTGTGTGTCACGCTGCCATGCTGAGCATGACTTTTCATTGGGGGTGTGCAGTGACTACTGAGCATTGTTTACCTTGGTGGCATGGTGCAGTGCTGAGTGAGGAAGGCTGTTACAAAAAATTGATTGAGAAAGGCAATGATATCTTAATTACTGATGACCCCTCCTAACAAAGACTGTCCTCCCAGGTTTTTTGGAAAAATTATACACCTGGATTCCGTTCCTCCCCAACCTAGTGAGGCCCTGTGGACAGCTTTAAACATCAGTATTCCTGAATAGGATTAGACATTCCTCCTAACAAAGACTGTCCTCCCAGGTTTTTTTTTGGAAAAATTATACACCTGGATTCCGTTCCTCCCCAACCTAGTGAGGCCCTGTGGACAGCTTTAAACATCAGTATTCCTGAATAGGATTAGACATTCCTCCTAACAAAGACTGTCCTCCCAGGTTTTTTGGAAAAATTATACACCTGGATTCCGTTCCTCCCCAACCTAGTGAGGCCCTGTGGACAGCTTTAAACATCAGTATTCCTGAATAGGATTAGACATTCCTCCTAACAAAGACTGTCCTCCCAGGTTTATTGGAAAAGTATGTCCTATCATTGTATTACTTAGCTTTACTCACCAGGACAAATTCTTGCTCCCCTGCCAGGTAAACCAGCAGCCCCCCCCCCTCACTAGATAGGCCTTTTTTGGTCCCTCTCCTTTCACTCTTTTTTTTTGCCTTTGATACGTATATTCCTCTCTCACTACCCCATTCCTGGTTCCTTAATCTTGGTAAACCTCCTGCTTGCTCTGTCTGATACTCTTTTCTAACCTAGCCACTAGGTGGCGCCCTTCTTACCACTAATCCTACTATCATATTTTCAGAGTATTCTCACTGCAAATCCTACTGTCCTTTCCTGTTCCATAGTTCACCATTGCATCTTACTATTTCTCTCAGGAGAAACTCCTCTATCTCACCCAATACTATTTCATTTTCCCCCCACTTACCATACAATCTCCTCAAACTCTCTACTGTTGAGCTCTCCCTTACCTTTACACCTGTTTCTCTCTTCTTGCCTGATTGTTTTCGCTTACTCTCTTACCTGTCTTTCCCTACCTTTTCATCTACTACACCCTCCTCCTTTCCACTATCCCTATCTCCTTTCAACTATCATCCCCTTCTTGCTACTATTCTCTCCATATTACACCTGCCTCGCGCTTTTACTCTAACACCTCCTTCCTCTTTCCATCCTCACATCTTAGCTTACTGATCCTCGCTCTTACTACTGTATCACTGTGTTGTACTTTCCTGGTCCTTCCTTTTCCCCACCTGTCCCCTCCCCCTCCAGTTTCATTTCCGTTTCTAACCTACAAATACACCCGTCCTCCAGCCGTTTCCTCCCTATAGACTATCCCTTGTTGGGCTGCTGTGTCTCCTTGGACTTGGGGGGTATATTCCTCATGTGAGTACTTGGTTTTATATGCATTTGTGTATTTGTTACTGTTGTGATTATTCTTTCTGTTATATTCACAAATAGCCTTATTTTTACTGGCTTACTGAGTATACCTGCATAAATTTTGTTAGACTTGCATTAGGCTGTTGGAACCACGTGGGACGCCAACTTTTTCATAGGACATTTTGAAGGCGGTTAATACCCCTTCTGTACTCCTCCTGGCCCCTCAGCAATCCATCATGCATGGTCTTTTTAAACCAGAAGTCCGCCTTCTCAGCTCCTACTGTGACTAGCGATCCCGGTGCTTGTCCCCTATCCTTACAGATAGTCAATGCGCCACAATCGGTAGCACTATTTGTACAGCCTGTTATAACCTCTTAAACCACTACTGTACTTTGCTATGGTTTAAAGACGCTCAATAAGAGCCAGCTTTGTACTGAACTTCTGACCACACTTGCATAAGGGTCTTGTCCTAAGGAGAGAATCTGGTATTCTTTTTTGCAACTTTCACTGTACTGATTAGTACCTGCATTGACCGACCTAGGTTACTCGTAGTTAGACAACCCAGTGCTAGCGTTATTTCTATCGCTCCCTAATGGCGTGTCTTTAAGTGTATCGTTAAGGGCCTTCGGCGCCTTTTTCAAGCTCGACAGGCTCTTATTCCCTTTTTTTAGCGTTCAATGATACACTTAACTATATAACCCAGTGGCAGCGTTTCTCCCTATCGCACACTACTAGCATGCCTTTAGCTGTATCGTAAAGTGCCTCAGCACATTTTTAACGTTCACCTGGTGGCGGTACTTCCCGCTCGGCATGCATTTACTTATTATTTCTTAGTATTTGCTAACTAGCGACCAAGACCTACTCCTATAACCTAGGCGTGCTGACACTGAGGGGAAAAAATATGCTGGTTGTCCATATCTGACTTTCATATGTTGTGCCTACCACAGCGATAGTTTTTCTATTGTTTTTTCTCCTGTAACCTTATATACCATGTTATATTCCCTCATTATCTTCCCTATAGCTGTTTTTCCTACCCCTGCTGCGACTATTGGCAGTGCCCTTCCCAGGCAAGCCTCCACGTGGTCTCCTATAATATTTTAGTGGTGTTCATTGATGGAATATAGCGTAGGAATAATTAAGTGTTTTATCTCTGGAAAGGTATTGCTCACTGCTGATATTATATCTGCCTAGTATCTGTGCTGCAATTTGATCACGAATATTTTGACTTATTTTATAACTATATCCCCCTTGGGATCCTGTTAAACTTGATCTAGATCCAATGCTTTTTAATGCTATCTTTAGCCATATGTTCTGTTGAAACTGATTTGACTGCGTGATGCTTATGCTTAGTATATAGATTGTATTCCGGTCATTAGAATTGTTGCTGTTTGCTTAAACGATTTTTCTAGCTAGTAGCTACTGTTAGGTTTGTTCCTTGGGGGCCCCACTGTATGTCCATAGCAGTCTAGCTACTCTGCTTCATACAGTGCGCCCTAGGGTATATGTCTGTATTGTTCTTGATTTTTTTTGTATGTAAAGCAATTGTGCAAGCTATGCTGTATACACATGTCTGATTACGTACTTATTTTTTCCTTTGCCTGTTTTTTTTTCTCTTTCTCTCTCTACCTTTAACTATTAACAGATTATACACCTGGATTCCGTTCCTCCCCAACCTAGTGAGGCCCTGTGGACAGCTTTAAACATCAGTATTCCTGAATAGGATTAGACATTCCTCCTAACAAAGACTGTCCTCCCAGGTTTATTGGAAAAGTATGTCCTATCATTGTATTGCTTAGCTTTACTCACCAGGACATATTCTTGCTCCCCTGCCAGGTAAACCAGCAGCCCCCCCCCCTCACTAGATAGGCCTTTTTTGGTCCCTCTCCTTTCACTCTTTTTTTTTTGCCTTTGATAATATATTCCTCTCACTACCCCATTCCTGGTTCCTTAATCTTGGTAAACCTCCTGCTTGCTCTGTCCGATACTCTTTTCTAACCTAGCCACTGGGTGGCCCTTCTTACCACTAATCCTACTATCATATTTTCAGAGTATTCTCACTGCAAATCCTACTGTCCTTTCCTGTTCCATAGTTCACCATTGCATCTTACTATTTCTCTCAGGAGAAACTCCTCTATCTCACCCAATACTATTTCATTTTCCCCCCACTTACCATACAATCTCCTCAAACTCTCTACTGTTGAGCTCTCCCTTACCTTTACACCTGTTTCTCTCTTCTTGCCTGATTGTTTTCGCTTACTCTCTTACCTGTCTTTCCCTACCTTTTCATCTACTACACCCTCCTCCTTTCCACTATCCCTATCTCCTTTCAACTATCATCCCCTTCTTGCTACTATTCTCTCCATATTACACCTGCCTCGCGCTTTTACTCTAACACCTCCTTCCTCTTTCCATCCTCACATCTTAGCTTACTGATCCTCGCTCTTACTACTGTATCACTGTGTTGTACTTTCCTGGTCCTTCCTTTTCCCCACCTGTCCCCTCCCCCCCTCCAGTTTCATTTCCGTTTCTAACCTACAAATACACCCGTTCTCCAGCTGTTTCCTCCCTATAGACTATCCCTTGTTGGGCTGCTGTGTCTCCTTGGACTTGGGGGGTATATTCCTCATGTGAGTACTTGGTTTTATATGCATTTGTGTATTTGTTACTGTTGTGATTATTCTTTCTGTTATATTCAGAAATAGCCTTATTTTTACTGGCTTACTGAGTATACCTGCATAAATTTTGTTAGACTTGCATTAGGCTGTTGGAACCACGTGGGACGCCAACTTTTACATAGGACATTTTGAAGGCGGTTAATACCCCTTCTGTACTCCTCCTGGCCCCTCAGCAATCCATCATGCATGGTCTTTTTAAACCAGAAGTCTGCCTTCTCAGCTCCTACTGTGACTAGCGATCCCGGTGCTTGTCCCCTATCCTTACAGATAGTCAATGCGCCACAATCGGTAGCACTATTTGTACAGCCTGTTATAACCTCTTAAACCACTACTGTACTTTGCTACGGTTTAAAGACGCTCAATAAGAGCCAGCCTTGTACTGAACTTCTGACCACACTTGCATAAGGGTCTTGTCCTAAGGAGAGAATCTGGTATTCTTTTTTGCAACTTTCACTGTACTGATTAGTACCTGCATTGACCGACCTAGGTTACTCGTAGTTAGACAACCCAGTGCTAGCGTTATTTCTATCGCTCCCTAATGGCGTGTCTTTAAGTGTATCGTTAAGGGCCTTTGGCTTTTTCAAGCTCGACAGGCTCTTATTCCCTTTTTTTAGCGTTCAATGATACACTTAACTATATAACCCAGTGGCAGCGTTTCTCCCTATCGCACACTACTAGCATGCCTTTAGCTGTATCGTAGTGCCTCAGCACATTTTTAACGTTCACCTGGTGGCGGTACTTCCTTTCGGCATGCATTTGCCTTATTTCTTAGTATTTGCTAACTAGCGACCAAGACCTACTCCTATAACCTAGGCGTGCTGACACTGAGGGGAAAAAATATGCTGGTTGTCCATATCTGACTTTCATATGTTGTGCCTACCACAGCGATAGTTTTTCTATTGTTTTTTCTCCTGTAACCTTATATACCATGTTATATTCCCTCATTATCTTCCCTATAGCTGTTTTTCCTACCCCTGCTGCGACTATTGGCAGTGCCCCTTCCCAGGCAAGCCTCCACGTGGTCTCCTATAATATTTTAGTGGTGTTCATTGATGGAATATAGCGTAGGAATAATTAAGTGTTTCATCTCTGAATAGGTAGTGCTCACTGCTGATATTATATCTACCCAGTATCTGTGCTGCAATTTGATTACGAATATTTTGACTTATTTTATAACTATATCCCCCCTGTGATCCTGTTAAACCTGATCTTGATCCAAGGCTTTTTAATGCTATTTTTAGCCATATGTTCTGTTAAACTGATTTGACTGCGTAATGCTTATGCTTAGGATATAGATTGTATTCCAGTCATTAGAATTGTTGCTGTTTGCTTAAACGATTTTTCTAGCTAGTAGCTACTGTTAGGTTTGTTCCTTGGGGGCCCCACTGTATGTCCATAGCAGTCTAGCTACTCTGCTTCATACAGTGCGCCCTAGGGTATATGTCTGTATTGTTCTTGATTTTTTTTGTATGTAAAGCAATTGTGCAAGCTATGCTGTATACACATGTCTGATTACGTACTTATTTTTTCCTTTGCCTGTTTTTTTCTCTTTCTCTCTCTACCTTTAACTATTAACAGATTATACACCTGGATTCTGTTCCTCCCCAACCTAGTGAGGCCCTGTGGACAGCTTTAAACATCAGTATTCCTGAATAGGATTAGACATTCCTCCTAACAAAGACTGTCCTCCCAGGTTTATTGGAAAAGTATGTCCTATCATTGTATTGCTTAGCTTTACTCACCAGGACATATTCTTGCTCCCCTGCCAGGTAAACCAGCAGCCCCCCCCCTCACTAGATAGGGCTTTTTTGGTCCCTCTCCTTTCACTCTTTTTTTTTGCCTTTGATACGTATATTCCTCTCTCACTACCCCATTCCTGGTTCCTTAATCTTGGTAAACCTCCTGCTTGCTCTGTCTGATACTCTTTTCTAACCTAGCCACTAGGTGGCGCCCTTCTTACCACTAATCCTACTATCATATTTTCAGAGTATTCTCACTGCAAATCCTACTGTCCTTTCCTGTTCCATAGTTCACCATTGCATCTTACTATTTCTCTCAGGAGAAACTCCTCTATCTCACCCAATACTATTTTCATTTTCCCCCACTTACCATACAATCTCCTCAAACTCTCTACTGTTGAGCTCTCCCTTACCTTTTACACCTGTTTCTCTCTTCTTGTCTGATTGTTTTCTGGAACTACTCATCCAGTTCTTCCCGGCTCCGTTACGCTCACACCTCGGCTCCCCACCCTACCCCATTTCCCACCCACCCCCAGGGGTCCTACCTTTATACTTACTTAGACACACCCCTAATTACCTACCTTCCAATCTCTATTTCCTGAACACCCACCCTTTAACTCCTTACTCCTAAGACCACTCCCTCTCTCTTATTCAGATCTATAATACCACTATTACTAGATACCACGTGATACACTCATAAACCTCTCACTCATTAAGAACATGCCCTAACCCTTAACTCAGTCTTTCCTCTTTTTCTCCTTAACATCCTGCTTTACTACTACACCTTACCTCCCTCACGAACATCTTAGGCTTAGCCAAAATCCTATATTACACAAATGCTACAACCACACTTCTCTACCTAACCAAACTCATATTAATATACTTTCAACCTGTCCTGCCTTCCCTCTATACCATAAAGTACAACATTACAAAATCACAACCTCCAAACGCTTCTATATAATACCCATCAGATACACAAAAGTCTTTCAAACCCCACAAACTCTCTTATTGATAGATGGGGACATCCACCCCAACCCTGGTCCCAATACCCTCCTCAATCCCACCACTACTAACCCAACTACAAACCATACTAGCCATACTAGCTCTCCTTCTCCACTGACTCCTCTCTATTGCTCACCTAAATATTCGTAGCATTAACAACAAAGTAACACAACTCCATGCCTTAATTGATTTCTATGCCTTTGATATTCTCTGTCTCACAGAAACTTGGCTTAAACCCAGCACCAAAGACAACGAATTTACTCCCCCAGGCTATAGTACTCACATGCAAGATCGTCTTAATAAAAAGGGCGGAGGTGGCCCTCCTATACAAATCCCAACTTCAGGTAACCTTAATTAACTCCTTGCCCCCTCCCCAGCAACGCTGAAATACTTTGTGTACCAAATTCCAAATTAATAAATCCAAAGCTATAAACATAATATGTTCCTACATCCCCCCAGGCAATAACATCAATACCCTAGAAAATATCCTTAGCTGGGCCTCCAGTAGCTTTCCTCAAGAAAGCATAATCTTAGGCGATTTCAACATTGACTGGAACTCCTGCATATCCCCAACTCCACCACTCACCTTAATCTCTTTGACTTTCATCAAACCATCAACTCCCCTACTAGAATAAATAAATCCACCCACAAACAATCCATTCTAGACTGGATACTGACCAACAACAACCCCCTCTCCTATAAAACAGGAATACTCCCTGACAACATTAGTGACCACCTCCTTACCTTTATCACTAAACAAAAAATCAAAATCCCAAACAAGCAACTTATCATTACCAAATACAACAAAACAGATTTTAACCTAGCATCCTTTCAAAATGAACTCAAAGAATATAACTGGTCCACTCTAAAATACCTCCCAATTGATGAAGCAGTAACCCATTTTAACAATACTTTCCTACTGATTCTAAACCAGCATGCCCCATCCGCCTAGTCAGAGTCAGTTCCAAAGCAGCCCCATGGCTTTCCAAAACAACTAAACAAACTATGCGGGCTAGAAATAGACTGTGGTCTAAATGGAGGTCAAACAAAACCCAATTGACCATCAAAACTACAAATACCTGAGAAACAAAACAAAAAGTTCATCTATCTGGACAAGAAAAACTACCACCTTCAATACCAAACCAACAAACCAACACCATAACACTAAACACTTTTGGTCTGGAATAAACAAACTACTCCATCCAGGCAACACAAAAACTCCCACCCCTGCTGGCCTAGTAGAAACCCAACCTAACATTATAGCCAACACCTTCAACAATTTCTTCTCTCAAACAGTCACCTCACTTGCAAGTACCATGACCCCCCCCTACCCTCCAAACTACCCCCACTCAGAACAACACCGATAAGCTAAAGTTTAATACTGTCTCAACAACCTATAATCGTAAACTACTATGTAAACTCAAACCCTGTACCCCTTCTGCAGACAAGCTTCCAGCTGAATATCTGCAACTAGTCAGCAACTGAAATAGCCTACCCAGTCTCCATCTTAATAAACAGAACCATAACTGAATCCAAAATCCCATCCTGTTGGAAAATCTCCCATATCATTCCCCTTCACAAAGGAGGAAATTCTTAACTCTCCAATTTCCGCCTATTGCCCTCCTAGCACCTCTATCCAAAATAATGGAGCGCTGCATACACCATCAACTTCTACATTATCTCTTGAATAACAGATTGCTTGTAGACTCACAACATGGTTTTAGACCCTTCCACAGTACTTCTACTGCCCTTCTTTCCTTCACTGACTCTATCAATAAAAACCGCAACAACAACCTGTTCTCCTCTGCACTATTCCTGGACCTCTCTAAAGCATTCAATATGGTCAACCACAAACTTCTCCTAGATACCTTACAATCCCTCTCACTTGATTCACAAGCAGTACAGTGGTTCAACTCATACCTGACCAATAGAAAACAAGCAGTCCTCTGGGACAGCCATCTATCTTCCCAACTCCCAATTACTATTGGCGTCCCACAAGGATCCATCCTAGGTCCCTTACTTTTCTCTATTTTCATAAATAACCTGCCCACTTCCCTCCCAACCTCTACCTGTATACAGTATGCAGATGATTCCACTCTCATCTGCTCTGCTTCTTCACCAACACAACTCCACTCTGCTGCAATTGGTCTGCACTGCAGCAGAAAACTGGTTTCAACACATTTGTCTCCTCCTAAATCCCAAAAAAACCAAACTAGTACTTTTCACCCCAACCTCTAAAGCCACCCCTATCACCTTTTCAATAGTATCAGGTAATGGCACTGTCATCAAACCTGACTACTCCACTAAGCTGCTAGGCGTCACCATAGACAATCAGCTAAATTTTGACTTACATTGATTTAACTATAAAGTCAGTGACATCAAAATTGGTATGCCCTTACATTAAGCCCTTTTAAGCTCATTGGAATACAGCGGTGCCTGTTTGGAAGGTGCAACTCTGTGCTCAGCAGAGGTGTACAGTGTCTGCCTTATTCCTATAAGCTTTGTTTACATCTGAGCATGTGCTTCACTGGGTTTGAGCACCTATTTGTGTGTCAAACCGCTGCCATGCTGAGCAATTTTTGACTTTTCATTGGGGTGTGCAGTGACTACTGAGCATTGTTTACCTTATATGGTGGCATGGTGCAGTTTTGATTGTCATCAAGGCTGTTAGTACAGAAAAAATATATATGCATTTGATATTGCCTTATTTTATTACTTTTTATTTGTATAGTTTGTTTATTTAGTAACCTCTTAAACTGTATTGTCTTAGTCTGATAGTGGAGCTTTTCTCCTCGGGCCTCTGCTGAAAATGGACATGTATCCAGCCAGACGAGCCCAGTTAACAAATGTAAAATAAAATAAAATAAAAATGATGTACTTGGTAGGTGGAATGCATCATAGGTAGCCAATCTCAAAGGCTGCACATACAGCAGAGCACTATAAAGGTTGCATAAACCCTACAATCTGATTTCACCCCCATCTTCTGCACCAGTGGAGTACAGACTTGGTACTTTTAACTGAAGAAATGCTAGGGGCTGCTGCAGGTCTGCTACCTCTGTATATGCTAGATGCTGAGGTCAATGCTGCTGCTGCTGCTGTCCACAGGCCTAGACTGAAAAGGAGAAGAGTGTTCAGGCCCAAGGTAAACTTCCATGGGCTATATGAGCTGGAGATTGTAGAGTGCTACATGGTGGACAGGGACATACTATAATAACTCACTGAACTCTGCTGACTTCAACTCAGACCCAGAGCCAGCAGAGGGGGAACCCATCTCAGTGGTAACAAAGGTATGTGTAGCTCTTAGGATACAAGCTACAGGTATATTCCAAAGACCAACTGGGGACATGAGGGGAGGACTTCCTTAGTGGTGCAGCAGTTGCGTTGTTGCCTCACAGCAAGAGGTTCCACCATTGGATTCTCGGCTGGAGTGCGGGTAGTGCCTTCTGTGTGGAGTCTGCATGTCCTCCTCGCGGTTGGGTGGGTGTTCGAAAGAAATGCGTAAATGGGCGTGCCTTCATTGAAGGTTAAACATCGAGCTGGCACCTCGGCGTTTGTCAAACTCTATTGCCAATCATTAGCAGACCGAAGTTCCACTGTGGCGACCCCTAACCGGGAAAAGCCAAAAGACAACAACAACAACTGAGGACATGAGGGGGGGTCTCACAGGCATCAGCACTGAGGGTGCTCCATCATCTCCTGTATGCCATGTACCACATGCCAATGAGCACATTTATTTTCTCCTCACCCCTGAGATGAGGGCCAGAAGTATGCAACACTTCTACCATGTAGCACACTACCCTGAGGTACTGGGTGCCATAGATTGCACTCATGAACACATCAAGACACCACCCAGTGAGGAGGGTAGAATCTATGTCAACCGCATGGGGTACCACTCCATCAACTGCCAGATCGTGTGAAATTGCCAGGGAATTTTCACGAATGTGTGTGCTGGCAGCCCTGGCAGTTATCACAACTCCCATATCTGGCAAATATCACAGTTGTACCAGATGTTTGCTAGGGGGGAACATCTCACATGGCCATTTACTGGGGGATGCTGGCTATGCACAGGAACCGTGGATGATGACACCCATCAGAAATGCACACACACCAATGAAGAATGCCTTAATGAGGTACATGCACAAACTAGAAACATCACAGAGCATGTGGTTAGGCTGCTGAAGTCATGGTTCCAGTACCTCTATATCTCTGGTGGATCCCTGCAGTATTCTCCAGCCACATGTGCACACACGTTCACAGTATGTGCCATGCTTCACAATATGATTGTGCGGAATCAGCTGCAGCAGGATCAGCAAAGGGAAGGGATGCACTGCCCCACACCAGTATCTAGGTCACCACAGCCACACCCACAGGGGGACTCTGAGGAGGAAACCCCTGAGGTTTTACCCTATAGGCAGATGTAGGCATGCCTAGTATGCTCTGGCCTTAGGCAATAGACAATACATAGCACATGCACTGACAACCTTGGGTCCTAGGGACTGACACCTTACTCTGACTTGCATACAAATTAGTAAAAATTATACCAGCCACTCTACACAACATGTACCTCACCGTGTATTGGCTGTGGGCTGCATGCATCAGACATAGTCAGGCCAGAGCTACAGGTCTGTCAACTGCTGCATTCACATGGTAAGTCACACAGCTAATCACCACTTGTAAGGGGTACTAGAATATGGTAGCATATGTATGGACCTGCCACATATATGCAAGGGAATATAGTGGGCTACTGGGCTACTTGCAAAGATCTAATAGCCACTTGTGACAACAGATATTCTGTCCTATAGTATGTGCCCCATAATGTTCACTAGGCCACATTGCTGGAAACCCCACTAAATATTTCAAGGTTGATGCCAAACAGTGGTGTCACAGAACAGTAGCACAACTGTGTATGCCAGCAGAGCATGGGCTGGTCATCCCCCACCCCCAACAAATCAGTGTTTCCATACAACTGCTGTAAAAGTATGTGTGCAATGATATATCAGCAGACCAGCCAACTCCAGGGCTGTTACATAGAACCTGGCCACATGTTGTATTTCACACATAATGCAGGGGTGACAATGAATGCTGTTGATAGTGTGAGGAATGAAATCTCTCTCTGTCTGGTGGCTGGTGTGGCTCACTAGGCTAGGGACATCAGCATGGGTGATGGTGTTGATGGTTTGAATCAGGCAGCATCGACAACTTTTGCATGTGAGGTACTCCCACAGACTATCATAACCCCTCAATCTGTTACTGCAAGAAAGCTGGACATAGACAGCCAGAATGGGGGCCAAAGGGCCAAAACTACAGACAGACATTACATGTGCTCTGAGTAACCTAGAAGGTGGCTAGTATAACAGCAGGTCACAACAGGTCAGATTAGCTGTGGGATGTAAAGGCCATTACTTAAATGTGTCAGTAGTTACAACAATTCAGTGACTGCATTCTACAGTATATTACTGGAAAACTACAACTGTATGAGGAACATAGAAGACATATGGGGCAGAATGTTGGACATTCTCAAAAACATGTACAGTGAGAGGTATGCAGACTGTCACCATATGTGTTTTGTTACATCTTGTACCCCAGTCACATCAAACCTGTCAACCACTTAGAGCATAATATCTGGCAAAGCCATGAATAGAAGTGGGAAAAAAAGCCCCAAAATAAGGACATACTTTAAATATTGCTCTTACAAATTTAGACAGTTGATAGAAAACAAGTCTTGCATTAGCATGAATCTCCTGATGCATATGGAGTCTGACACTCAAATGTCTGTCATTATATATTAACTTAAATCTTTAATGATGTACCACTAATATGCCTGAAAACCACAATGTTATGAAAAATGGACCAAAAATGTAAGGCAAAAATCACGACATTCTGTGAATATCTGTACAGTTGAGAGGTACCAGTCACATATTGAGTATAGCAAACAGCTGAAGAATGCCTTAGACAATATCAGATCACCTTGTAAGTACTGATGGTCACACTGGGCATGCTCCTACACTTAGCTAACTTGAGCCCAAGTCTGATGCCTCTTCCAGCTGAAGACCTGCTATGTGGAAATATGTCTGTAGTATGTACATAACACATTTACATAATGTACACACACAACAGCTAAGGAGACATCCCTGTTATACACATTATATAGATATATGTGGGGATGTACGAATGTCCCCACATACCCCGGAATGATGGGGATAGCTGCACTTACACATCACAGCAGTTGTCCAATGGAACCAGACCAAGGCCACAACATTACATAATCCACTCACCCACAGACCCCTGTGCCTGCTAAATGTGACCCTTGAGACAGACACAGGTGAGCAGGTGGTGTAATGTACAATGATTCTAACAAATGCCTTTGGACAGGCCATATTGGCCCTAGCCACATGTCCGCCTATCAAACTGCAAAGAGACACATATGACGATAATGGTAACTGTCCACACATAGGAGGGCTATTGCCAAGTATCCCACTCTTAGGACACTAAATACAATAACAGTACCAAGCAGTATCACTCTGCAGGCGACACATGCTAACACAAGCCCACTTTGCATACTCCACAAGTACTGTGTCTGCATCCACATATACAACAGACATAACCTGTGGCATGTGCGATAAATACTGTGAGCTGTAGTATATAATAGTAGATAAGTATGTGTTCTAATTTCCCATCAGCCAACTTGTGTGTGTGTGTTCATGTATGCAGCACTATTTACATGCCCATGTGGGATATCCATGTGCAATGGTATGCATTTTATTGCCCTATGACTGGCAGCTGGCCTCTAAATTGCCCTTCTCTACAAGGCCTGCTGATGTCTTCCACTTTAAGAGCACTGGCTGACAGTCTAATATCAGATAAACTCCGTGCAAGCTGTAGTGTGTAATAGTAGATAGGTAGGGGTTCTAATCTAACATCAGCCAACTGTGTGAGTGTGTGTGTGTGTGTGTGTGTGTGTGTGTGTGTGTGTGTGTGTGTGTATGTGTGTGTGTGTGTGTGTGTGTGTGTGTGTGTGTGTGTGTGTGTGTGTGTGTGTGTGTGTGTGTGTGTGTGTGTGTGTGTGTGTGTGTGTGTGTGTGTGTGTGTGCGTGTGTGTGTGTGTGTGTGTGTGTGTGTGTGTGTGTGTGTGTGTGTGTGTGTGTGTGTGTGTGTGTGTGTGTGTGTGTGTGTGTAAATATATCCCCTTACAGCACTAAGGACATGTCCATATGGGCTATCTCCATGGAATAGTTATGCATTTTATGGGCATGTGACTAGCTTCTGGCATCTAAATTGTCCTCCTCCACATAAGCATAACTGATGTTCATCACCTTCTAGATTTGTACATTCAGGAAACCTGGGTGACACGTATCGAAGATCGCAGACCTTGTCAGCCTGATTATGCTGACTGTCCCCATTGTCCCTGATACACTGTTATACACATATGCACCAAGGAAGCCATGCACATATACTGCCTTTCCTTGCTGACATCATATTTCTACTGTGCCACCATGCCATCCTGTGATGCTGTATTGCCACCATGTGTCCATTGTTTAACCCCTCAGACTCCTGGAATGAACAATTACACAGGTCCAGGACACACCTTTAATTCTGTAACACTACCACCAGTCTACCATCTTGCAACAAAGATACATAAAGTTTTATGTGTAGTCATAACACATGCCAGCATACAATACCTGTAGTTGCCCACAACACATGCCATGGCAAAACAATATTGCACTATCAAGTACATATAAAGTACTATAGTCACCCCGTGCATCACACACATATTTGCATTTCCCTGCATCGATGGCATGGATGGCAGGGATGTGGCTCAGGTATCATCACATGCATGGGGTGTGGTGTGGAGGTGCCAGAGGCCTACATTGTGCCAAACAGATGACAGCATCTGTGTGTGTCAGGAAAGGGTGTGAGTTAGATGGGCCATGGAGAGGTGCTGTGTGTGCCTGTTGGCGAAGTGCATGCGACAGTGGTGTTTGAGTGTGTGCATGTACACAGTCAAGCCCAGTGCTAGCCCTACACATGTGTATGTTGGATATCTGTGGACCATACATTGTAGAGTGGACAGTTCACCATCTCTGGCTACAAACACATGAATCGGCTCTGCCAGGAGTAGCACTGGCACCATCATGCCCAAGGTCAGATGTGGTGCTAGAACCTGAGGACAATTGCAAAATGCTGGGGCTGTGTCCCCCATGGGACCACCCAGGACCACGTGTGGCCTGCATGTTGTGGTGTGGATAGCACACTTCCCTCTGTAGCACTGTAGGTACTGCCATTATGGGAGCATGACTGTGCATAGCCACATGAACTCCCAGCAGATGGTGTTGCTGACCTTCATCTATGTGTCCGACCCCCGAACTCCAACCAGATGCTCCAGCACAGACATTGTGCAGTCAAAGACAGACACTATCTCATCCCATTGTCTATCCACTACAGCAGTGAACTGATCCAGGGTGTCTCCCATGCAGTGGAGGCAGTCACAGATGTCAAACTGTGCTCATCCATAACCTTTAGCATCCGTCTGGTGTTGCATTCAGAATGTGACTGTGCCTCCATGATAGAGCAAAACTTGCAGTGAGTGACCCATCATGTCACACCTGCAACAGGTGGTGGATGGACAGTAGTCCTACTAGATGCAACCATCAATCTTCCTCTGTGGGACCTTGCCAGCTATCTGGCTATGGTTATTGTCTACTCTCATTGATGCCATAGTTGTGATACTGCCCTGTTCAATGTCGCCACCCTCTGACTCTCCAGTATCCGTGGCCTCTGGGTACTTGATATGTGTTGGCATACTGACTGTGTGTGGTGACAATGGGGGCAGAAGAGGGATGTCCACCTCTGGGACAGATTCAGCCACTGACAACCTCACCTGTGCTTTACTATGGCCACCATCATCATCATTAGCATCAGATGAGACACTGACATCAGGTTGTGAAGGGAACAGACTCCAATGTCCCCGGTCATTAGTGAGAAGTAAAACAGGAGCAGTATATTACTACCTGCACTATTATGTACGGTAATCCTCACAGACTCATATTGATGAGGATCCACAACTGTATTACAAGTTCCACATCTTCACATCTCTGCTCCCATGCACAACACACAAACTCATAACAACATACAGACAAGTCAGGCCTGTTATAACATGCACTTCAGCTGCATCCAGTTAACATTGCTTATATAATGCATCTGTAAGGTATGAAATATGACAGTGTATGTGACAGAACTAAACATAACACCCATTACACCTATATTGAGAATGATATGCCAGTAGTAGTATCACCGCCTCTGGTATGTACCATCTCCCTGTTGTGTTTGAACAGGCATCTTGGAATTCTTGCCTCATGTATAGCCAGATGTGTAGTCACTCTTAAATATAAGTGCAAACATTTTATTTTATTTTTATTTTACATTTGTTAACCGGGGGTGTCTGACTGAGCCGAAAAGGCCCTTTTTCAGCAGAGGCCTGGGGAGAAAAGCTCCACAAAGAAAAGTTACAGACACATTTAGTTATTTAGACATAATCAGTATACACACAAATTACAAGAGACATGTTTTTACAGTGGCATGCGGCACAAACAGTTACAGTGGAGAACAATCAAAAAAGATATTAATTTTAAAAATAAAGGTAAGTAATAGATTTGTGGTGTACAGCTGAACTTTGGAATGTAGGTAGAATACATACATAGTACACAGGTACAGTACATACATTGTAGATTAGCCAGTGTTTGTGAGTAAGATTGAAAAACTATTATAAATTGCTCTAGATTTAGTATGCATATGTTATCCGCTTTCACTAGCCTTAATAGTTAATGTTTGTACAATTACACACCTGTGTTTACCCAGTCAATGCACTGTAGTTAACTGTTCCAGAATGGAACATACAAATATCCTACTCTGGCTAAGTACAACAGTTGTGCATAGGTCAAAATAGCAGCCCTTAACTTTCTTAGGGTATACATGATCTTTAAAACAACAGTATCACACTTACCAGGTACAGGACCATGGACATGGGCCACACCTGATGGACCTATGAAAAGGTGAGGGAGAGGTATTGCCAGCACAACCAAATGTTGCAGCACTACAAGGGAATATGTGCATATATCCGCATGTATAGTGGCTACTGTGATACTGGCTGTATTGCTGACATTCTGAGTATGTGTGCACAACTGAGCATAAACCCCAATCCCTCAATGCAGATAAACCAGTCACCCATGTAATGGCATGTACAGTCTGCCACAATGAGTGATACAGTCTTACACTGGTGAACACAGTAAGCTTATTTGGTTGTTCCTCTCCTGTGGGCACTGTGGCACCCACCTCCATGATGTATGGTGTGATGGATGTCTGTGAGCTCTTGGTTGTTTCAAGGTTTACCAGGAATTCCTCTGTTTCCAAGAGTGGTTGTTCTGTTGCAGGCCATCCACCAGTGGTGGCACAATCCCTGACAACAGCAGCTGCCATTTGTCATGAAGCATGCACTATATCTGTGACTCGATGTTGGACCTGCTCATAGGTCCTGTCCAGTTGTTCAATCTGATTGACAGCATGCAGAAGATCTGCCCACAATGCTGCCCACTGTTCCCAATCGTGCATACACCTGGACAGCAAGATCTGATGGTGGTATCTCATTCCATCCAGTATAATGTCATTCTCTGCAGTTGCTAAGGGTGCATGTCTCCGGTGGTACATGGTTCCTGAAAGACAACAAGAGGGGAACACATTACAGGGCCAGATACATGGTTGTCCACTATGTAAACATCTAGCACACCCATAATGACCTGCACTATCCACTGTTCCCTCACACGTCATACCTCACAGTCTGGCAACACACTACATGTGTGGTTATTGCCAAGATAGTAGCATTACTGGGATATGTCCCTGTGTGCCATGACAGATTCTGCTGTATATTCCTACACCCATCACTGATGTCTACTGTGGTGATTCTCTATGGGAAAACTCCCACTAATATGTCATGCAGCCACTATCAGACAAATAGTGTGCTATTACAACAACTATATGGGCACAATGCAAATCTGCTGTAGTATATGTTCCTTGTAGTCATCATACCTCTCATCTATATAGATGTTTGCAGACTGTCAAAATGTTTGCCCATAGTCTTGGTCATTTTCACACAAACTTGTGGCTTTCTGACAAATGACTGATCAATCATTGATGGCTGATGTTAAAAAATAAAGACAGACATCTGAGTTTCACACATCATACCCTTCAGAACACAGTTATGCTACAGTAATATCTGTTTAGTCTATTCAAGTTCTTACTTTGCAAGAGCAATACATAAACACTGCCGCTGAGTTTGGGCCTTTGTCCCCCCATTAATTATGGCTTTGTCCTGAGTTCTTGCTGTAGGAAGGTGACAGATATGTAAGGCATAACTCTCAACAAAACAGGGACAAATGTCAACAGAAACAGGGACTTAGCCAGAGTACATCAGAGACATTCAGGGACAGTTTTACAATGTTAGAACTAATTATGTGAGACATGGACAGAATGAAAAGAGATGAATTACAGTACATTGTTTGACATTACAAGGTTGTACACCCTCCCTTATTGTCACTGTGTACTATGTGTAATCCACTAGCTTTCCTATAATAGCTGACTGTTGATTGGATTGACAGGGACAGAGCTGAGATGTGATTGGAATCAGGGACAGTTGAGAGGCATGCGTGTAGGTGTAGGACAGCAGAGTATCAATGACCAGTCATCACCATAGATTTAAGACAGGCTTATATTTGTAATCCCTATTCCTCATACCTCCATCCTCCCATCTGCATCCTGTTATATGGAAAAACATATTACATACCTGGTGGAGTTCAGTACTCCTTTGTTGAACTTTGCTTCTAGTAATCTTCTGATAATACACTCTCTGCATGTGTTGTCTCATACAGACCTGTTCCCCATAACCAGCTGCTTGCCTTTTTAAGGTACTGCTCATTAGCAGATAATTGCCTTTGCACCAATCTGTGGTTCAGAATTGCTAATTGCAGCCAAAACAGCTGTACTGCACTATCATTAGCTACCGCAGTATAATATATAAGACCTTCATGTGGGCCTTGGCCCCTGTCTTAGTTTTTGAGATGGACATTATTGCGGTGTGGAGACTACAACATCACAGATGGTAGGCACAAAGATCATCCACTGTAGAGATTTATGAAGTATGTCTATGGTTTTGCCTCATATGTGTGGTCAGTATCTTATACCAGTGTGGTCATCTGGCAGTGCAGTGGTAATCATTGGGGGCTGAGATCAGTAAGAGAAGAGACATATGTGTGTGTGCACACTTCATACCCATAAGACTATGCATGCTACTGCAATAGCTGTTATTCTATCAACATACTATCTTTGTAGGGGCAAGCTGTTAAACATATCTCCATCTCTGGATCTTTGCGCAACCCTCCCATTAAGTATGGCTGTGTCCGGTTCCCTTGTTCTTGGGGTTTGGGAGATATGTATGCTACAGGCTGCAGCAGCACACATAGGGGGAGTGTGAACACTTTAGTGGAAAGCAAACTGTATGTCTAACTGTGTCCGCTGTGTGACAGCTGTCATTATGGCAGAGCCAGGGCAAGGGGTATTCTATACAGTGCAATAGGGGCATGTGGTTAAGGTATGTCTGTTATGCAACAGTGCGACTAACAGAGTAGTAGGCTATATATAGTTAGGATATATGGATATGTGCATTGTGTCTCCGCCTGCAGGCCTTTGTCTTGCAAAACTGGGTAGCAGTTAATTAAGTAGCAGTAACCTGTGGGGAGTAAGATTGCATGACTCAGTCATAACTTGCTGTTGTCACAATAATGTAATTGAAGTGTGACACAACACTGGATTTGAACCCAGGACTGTGTGTGGCAAAACATACTGCATGCAAGGCATTTAATAGATTGTGCTACTAAGACACTGTGAAGGCATCTATATTTTCAAGATATATGTGCACATATACAGGCTGTGAGAAACATTTCTACATCCATGAGTATGTGCATGGCTTTATATGGTTGTATTTCTGCAGGAGGGTCCCAGTTGTACATGTACTTTGCTATTGCTGCCTAATCAGGTGCATTTCCACAAGTTGCTGATAAAGGACACATATATCTGCTATCAAAGGCCTCACTTCCATCCATTATTATGTCTTCATTATTATTTATTATTGCACCAGATTCCAGGGTAGACTCCCAATTTTCACATTAGGTTTTATTTCAGTTACATGCATAAAGACTGTAAGAAGCAAGCAGTATGTTTTGCTGGAAACATGATGGGTTAATGCAGTATGCTATAGGTGAGAGGGACCAGGTTTCAGCACTTGGCAGAGGTGTTTATTTTCTACATGTGAGTAACAATGTAATAGACACATATAGACATTAGAGCTCTTTAAAGCTCATTTAAGCTGGACTAAGTGAAGCGGCGCAGCACACCACTCCATGCAAATTTGTACAACCCCCCAATAGAAAAAAATATAAAGAAAAAAAAAGAGGTAATAGGAAAGTGATGAAATGAGGCAAACTGGGGGTAAAACAATGTAAAATGCAAGTAGGTATATGTAGGACGGGTATAGGAAAGAACCATTGCTATCTATTTCTTGTACAGCAACAACTGTGCATTTTGACAGCTTTTGTAGATGAATTTGGACTCTCAAACTCCAGAGAGAGGGGTGAGGACAACATAAATGTGTTATCAAGCCAATTGGACCAAATTGGTTGTGCCCAGTGGACATGTGTGTGAAATGGAGAGCTATGTATGGGGTGATATTGTTTTTGTGGGACAAGTGCCCTTTTTTTAAGGAGAGAGTGGAATGTTGAGGAAGGGACAAAGGGACATAGATACATGTGGGGAGGTAAGTTGGGTAGGAGAGGAAGCATTAGCAGACAGACAAGACAGCAGACAGGGATAGTGTGTGACACATGAGGGGTAAACACCTTTGATGGTGAGGGTGATGTGGAATCAGAGTTGCATGTGCCTCCAGATGGCAGCAGCATGACTGACATCCCCACCCATGTCCAGTGAAAACTGCTCCTTCACTGCTCCAAAGGTGGCTGTGCTGGAGACTGGGTGTCAGGGCCAGCCTACCACACAAGGTTGAACAGTGTGCCCTCAATCTGGTGCAGGGTATGTTCATAGGTCCAATGAATGATCCTGTGCACCATGACCAGCAGTTGCCTATGGGTGATTAGAGCCCCTCCACCACAGCTCCCAGGGGGAGACTGGGCCCCATTCACTGAAGCAGTTCCACCCGACGCCGCAGGGGGTGCAGGGCAGTGGAGGGGACACCACCAACCTGGGTTCCAGATGTGCTAAGACCTGGTGCAACAGATAGTTGAGGCAAGGTAGGCAGATAACTAGGAACTGGTCTACCCTGACATACCATGATGATGAAGGTATAGCAATAAGTACAGATTAATTATGAACAAAACATGGGTTAGTAATAGCATGCCATAACAGTGGAAAGAACGCAAGTACATATCAATGCATATTATGTGAAACACAACAATAAATGACAGAACAGTTAGTATGTCAACAGCGTGCCAGTAAGAGTTGCAGCATAACACCATCAAATAGGTAATTCAACAAGATATGTTAATATACAACCATTATAATGCATAAAAATAATAATACACATGCCCCAGAATACAGTTAATTTAACAATATATGCAAATAGTAAACCAAAACCAATGGATAACAATAATAAATAAATGAAGATAAGGGGTGGGAAGAGAGAGAAAAACAGTCCATTATAGGCTATTTACTTGAAAAAAGTACTAGTATCTACTCCATGTGTCTGTCCTTGCTTTATGTATACTAGTCCCCTATAGCTACCGTAGCATGCACATACCTCTCAAGCTATTCATATGGGACAGTATGGGCCATGCAGTAATAACTGCGGGTACACAACTACACAGAACACTTGCACATCAGGTGGACCTATATAACTAACAAGATGAACTGTGGGATGATGTAGTGATGCTTTACAATTTAAGTAATCACTCCAGTGGTAATCCTGTAACAGATGGATTACGTACTAATTACATTATGTGACAGCATGACACTTGAGAGACATGTATGTGTACAGTAGAGAAACTGAACAACAATCATGCCTTGCTTGTCAGGCATGGAGATAGAACCCAATAGCAGTGACTGCAGAGGATATCTGCATAGCTGCAGCAACTTTGAACAGACACTGCAGACATACAGCCATACCAAAATTATACATTTTATTTCTTTCATTTTATTTTATTATCATACATGTATTTACTTTATGTTATGCTGTACTTTCACATTCTTGTTAATGATTTTAACAGTCTGTGACATATAAACACACAATTGTTTACTCATAATCTGGGCTACCTCACCCATTTACCTGTAGTTCCTGTGGAGAGAGAGTCTGTAAACATTATGATAATGATACTGTAATATTTAGTGCTACATATCACTGGATTTGAACCCTACTCTGTGTGTGGCAAAATGCACTATGCACAGATCATTTAACAAACTGAGCTACTGAATACTGCTGATTACTGACTGACTGATATTTGCCTAGAGCTCACCTAGAACCAATAAATGACCTTGTGGTAGTACTAGTTGTATACTAGATTGCAGTGACAGTAGAACACACATGCATGAAATACAATCATGACAGAGATAGCAGGTAATCTTTACATTAGTGTATAGAATGCAGGTGTACAAAATATATTATTATTGGTATGAAATATTTGTAAAGTCAACAAACAATATGAGATCATGGAGTGGACTACCTCACCAATATACCTTGCTTACCTGCTGTTTGTGGATGACAGAGCATTATGTGAACAATATTGGCCTAGAAACAGCATTGAACAGTACTGTATGTGTTAAATAAGACATTTGGCAGCCATTATATTTGCATTCTACAGCTGTTGCAGTGTTATACCTGACTGCAGCACCTTACCTTACAGCCTGAATGCATACCATTGATAGGTTCATAGGTGTGTACTATGCCAATGTCCCTAGAGCCTTTGCAAGCCTAGCCCATAGATGAGCCCTGGCCTCATGTTGCCATTAGTTCCCAGTGTCTCTATCAAGTAGAGCCACTGGAGTGATCCCCAGCATGAACTTTCTATTTCCCATCCACTCATCAAGATTTCTATTGAAAAGGGCCAGCGAGGTGCTCTGCTTGACATGTATGGGAAGTCTATTCCAGAACATGGGCAGTCTCTGGTTTACAAACCTGTCCCGCCAGCATGTTCTGTTGATTGTGGTAATGAGGTTGAGGTCCCTGGAGCATGTTTTTCAGAGGGATTGGGGTTTCTTTAGGTGTAACATTTCTAACTGGGCTAAGTCAGACATGGTTTTCTAAGTCAAGCAGATATTGCCTCTTAATAGATGATATGAGACAGAGAAAAGCTGGAGCTTTTTGAGTCTGTCCATGTAGGGCATGTGTTTAAGGTCTAGGATCCTCTTTGTGAGGTACTTTTGTGGCCTTTCTAACTGTTGCAGGTGTTCAGTGAGGTACATGCCAAATGGGGCATTATACTTGATGATTGATCTAATGAGGGAAGAGTAGAGAGAGATAATGACCTCTTTCTTCCTGGATGCAAAACCCTTGGTAATGAGATGTGCCACATAGAAGGACTTTCTGATCACAGTGGTAATGTGGTGGTCGAAGGAGAAGTTGCTGTCAACCTGTATTCCCAGATCTCTTATAATGTCTTCAATGTTCAGTGGGCTACGATCAATGTGGTAATTAGTGGGAACTGAGTTTTTCCCAAAGGGAATGACGACACAGTTTTTGGCATTAAGCGTAAAGCCATGGTTTCGACACCAGTCTTTTGAGGCCTTTCTGTAGGATGTCTACATCACTTGTGGAGTTAATAATGGCTCCCAGCTTGCAATTGCTGGCAAACATGGTCAGCCAGAGTCACTCCGTTTTGGCCTAGACGTCTGAGAAGTAGATGCCAAACAGGAAAGGACCCAGGACAAATCTCTGTGGGACTCCACTCATGACTGTTTGGCAGTCTGACTTGGAGTCTGCTACTTTCACACTGTGGGTTCTATCTGTGAGCCAATTTGCAACCCACCTAATAATATAGGGGTCGATGCCTAGTTTGGTGAGTCTATCAATAATTCCTGAGTGGGGAATGGTATCAATGGCCTTGGCCAGATTGAGGTAGGCTGTATGAACTGCCTTGCCCTCATCCACAGCTCTGGTGACTGACTCAAACAAGTCAACCAGATTGGGCAGGCATGATCTACCCTTCACAAAACCAAATTGCATGGGATCCAGAGTTTGGAGATTCCCTATGTCCTTGTTAATTAGGTCCATGATGATGTGTTCCATAGAATTACATATCAAACTTTTCAGGTTAATAGGGGATAATTCCCAGGGTCTGTAGTCACTCCCCCTTTATGGAGAGGGATGACTGTAGCAGTGTGCCATTCTGTAGGAACAAAGCCTGAAGTGAGGCTGTGATTGAACAGGGCACACAGGTGTGGTGCCAGTTCACTTTGTAGTTCATGTAGAACACAGCGTGGGATATTGCCGGGTCCCATGGAAGCTGTATTCTTGGCCTTGGACAATGCAGCTTTAACCTGTGCTGCAGCAGTGCTGGGTGCCTGGCATTTTTCCTGTATTGTGATTGGTCCTTTGGAGGGAGAGGGTTAAAGTTGGCACTGAATCTGTCGGCCAGTATATTGGCAATATCTGTTGGCTCAGTATAGGAGGTACCATTGTGCAGTAACTCAGAGCAAATCTGGGTATTGCTGTGGAGATTCTTGATATAACTGTAGAAAGCTTTGTGATTGTTTTTAGTGTCTGCCGCAAATCTGCCTTCATAGCTAGCTTTAGAGGTTTTGATCTGGAATCTCAACTTTTTGCTGAGGCTAATAAGGGCATTTTTACAGTCTTGGGACTTCACCTTTTTTCTGCAACAGTTTCTTCCTTCTGTTGTAGAGTTTGTTAATGGCAGGGGACTACCAGATTGGCTTCCTTTTTTTGGAGGAGAGCATCTTGGTTCTGTTTGGTATGGCTAGTTCCATGCATTTATATATGTGTTCGTACAGTACATTGTTGTATGATTCAGTGGTTATGCACCTATTTTCCATTTGCATGGGTGCCGTGAAGTTAGCCACCACTGTTTTTAGGAGCCCAAAGTCATTTTTGGTGAAGTTTTTCATGGTGGTTACCTTTGCTGGTGGTGTGGGTGAGATGTGGATTTTCATGGTAATTAGTTTGTGGTCGGATCTAACCAGGGAGGAATTGACTATTGGTGTTGAGCAATGGTTACCCATGTTAGAAATAACCAGGTCAAGGATGTTGCTTCCTCTAGTGAGGGTAAGAATGAACTGATCCAGCGCATTGGAATTAATGAATTCCAGGAAACATTGGGCAAGTGTATTGGTGCATGAGTAGTTTTCCAGTTGATGGAGGGTTAGTTGTAGTCACCCAGTATGAGAGTGTAGGGTTGGACCCTAATAGTTTCCAGGGTACTTTGGAATATGGAGTGAGAGTCTTGGGACATAGTTGGGGACCTATAGCAGGCTATTACCTGAATTGCCATCTTACCCACTGTTAGTTGCACCTGAAGTATCTTCAATGCGTTACACTGGGCTACTAGTCTGGAGGTGTGCATATCCTTCATGAATATGGAGATGCCACTTCTTTTGGAGCTTCGGTCCATTTTCTGTGGCTGAAAGGTGTGGAATGAGTTATAGCCTGGTAACACAGGTGTGCTTTCTGCTGCTTTAAACCAAGTCTCCATTACAGCACAAATGTCGATGTTCTCCATTTTGAGGAGTGCTTTGAGTGAGTGTATCTTGAGATTTAGACATCTAGAGTTGAGCAGCATGACCCTCAGATTTAATTTATTTATAGCTGTTACGGTGGTAATTTGAACTTTGGAACACTGCCTAAAAAGGCACTATAGGGGTGGCAAGAGCCTTAACCAGTATCTGGAAACTTAGGGGTGACAGATGCAGACCATCTCTGGCAAAGCATCTAGGTCTGTCAGTCATGTCATCCTAAGCAGACAGATACTGGATCCCCTTAGAATGACACCAGAAACTTAGCCAATTGTTGAAGTCAATCATTTTCTGCTTGTACTGAGGTATCATTCTAGGTGATGGTAGGATGCTGCTTAGGGCTAGGGTCATTCCTGCCTAAGCCACATAATCCAAGAGCTCCTCCATGTCTCTTTTCATATAGTCCAGGGAGGTACATCTCAGGTCATTCACACCAATATGGACAATGACAGAGTCATACTTGTACTTGTTGTGAAGTGACCTGCGTGCATCTGTTATGTATCAAATCCTGGCACCCAACTGACAACTGACTGTTACCTTCTCCTTATTCAACCTAGTGAGTGGGACATCAGTGTGCCTCACTATCGAGTCACCTATGATTAGTGTATTGGGCAAGCTGTTTTGCCTTAGGGGCTTAGGTTGAGGGGCACATTATGTAGGTGAACTATATCTCTTGTGGTTTGTGCTGTGTTGTGGTGGTTGAGTGTGTTTCTGATTCGGAGGTCTCTGCTGTTTGGGTAGATTTCAATTGAGAACCTAGGTGAAGGTGGGTGTGTGGTTTGTGTTTTCATATGAGAGCTGTGATAGTGGGTGTTTTGGAATGCTATGTGTTCCATGTGGTGTGGTGCAGGTGTTATCCATCTCTTCTTGACCAGCTATTCCGGTCTTGGCTGAAAAGTGCATTACTTCCAGTTTGGATATATAAGTGCATCTCTCACAGGTCTAAGTGTTGGGAGGTAAGAGGAGATGGTTGGCTGTGTACATGAGGCAGTTGCTACACTGCCTCAGAATGCCGAAGTTCACCAAGTTAATAGGAGAATGCACAGGGAACTGATGTTTAGACATGCCAGGAGGGATGGTCATTATTAATAAGTACTGGAGCTGTTTCCTTATAGGACGTTTAGTGCTGTTATCACTTATGTGTGCTACAATAATTGCTACAAGAAACCAGATAAAGTGCTAGGCAAATAAGCTAGATAATGCATGAGAGAAGAGAATTAGCAAGATCTAAGGAAAAAATTGAAGAACAGACAATCTGGCACTGGTAATATGTTAAATAAAAAATCAAAATTCAATACACAGGAGGTTCAGATTCAAAAGTTTACTAGTGTACACCAGGAGGCAAAAAAACATACAAGTACAGAATTTTGTCTGACATGATGCAGGAAGTACAGAATATTTTATAGTGTTTACATTCAAGTTATGCCCACCTTACTGACGTGGTTAGTCACAAGGCATCTACATCACTTTTACTAACAGTATTCTATTCATCTAATAATGCTGATGCAGTACATTTAAAAAAACTTTTCCTTTGGATACAATACGGCCTTGCTATCCAGCTGGCCAGTCATAATGTCTTTCTGTCATATCAGTTCGAATACAATAGCAGATTCAGACTTTAAATTCACCTCTTTGTTCACTGTTTCACTTTCCCACCAGCTGTGTTTTTATCTTGCAGGGACAAGTTACTACATCAGGAAAGGAAGATTTAATTATTTACAAGGACACATTATCTTATCAGGAAGGAGCGGAAGATTTGCACATTTTAATTTCCTGACCCAGCAGATAATCACTTATGAAAAGCATAACATTAAGCTTGCTGAGCTGTTAGCTGCCAGGGTCAGGGGTCAAAGCACACTGCAGTTTCAGAAGCTACTTGCATTTACACATGAATTTTATCCCTTCTGTTATATGATTAATAGAATAAAATGCATTATAAACTACCTTGCTTTAAAACTAGCATTTCACATATATTTAAATACATATTTTTCTAACATTTTCCCCCTATTAATACTTTTTATTCTATTTTGAAGTATGCATAGTGTCATTTCATCTCCTAGCCTTTCCCACTCAGGATTTTCAGCTAGGTGAGTCATTTAATCTATACTTCAGAAAAGACGTCATCTGAAATCAATCTTTCAATTTTAATATCTTGGTAGAAAGTTTTAGTAACAGATACATCAACAAAATCTTTGATTAATCTTTTCATGCAGCTAATTCCACAGCAAACACATGCTCCTATTAGGAGTATACCCACACAAATAGCAATTAGAATGTTCATTAGGATGGAACCCCACCCCCCAAACAGATTCTGGAAGAAGTCCATCAGTGGGTTTGGGCCTGGTTCAGTCATGGCTGATACTTGCTGAATTACCTCTAGGTGATTATTTATCTTGTGGCGATTGTTAGGGATGAAAGCAAAGCATTCTTCTTTGATAAGCGCGCACGTACCACCTCTCGCCGCTAGGGTGAAGTCAAGAGCCATCTGATTTTGTAGCACAACAGTTCTCATTGCATTCAGTTCATCAGTCACCAATTCTAGGGTGGAAAAAGTTGCATTACTCATTACTTCGAGAAGTTTCGACAACTTCCTCAGCTCCCAGATTGATTTGACTGCTCCATAGCTTGGCAGTATTACTGCCCAGGATATAACACTGTCACCCAAGTCCATATGAGTCAATTCACCTTTGTCTTTTACTGAATTATGGTCTTTCCAACCAGCTTCGATCTTCCCAACTGGATTCACAGGTTTCTTAACTGCACCTTCAGATTTTCGAGCTATTTCCCTTATGTTTCGTATCTTACCCAAAGGTAATTCTGCAGTTTGTCTTATTGCTGGAACCAGATAACCCAAAAAACAACTGCCGGACCAATTCTCAGGTAACCATTTATATGCCTTTTTCCCACAAATAAAATAACAGTTTTCTACTTTAGTACTAATACGCATCAGCCCTGCATGAAACATTTTCTGATCTATAACTGACAATTGTTTAAACAAAACATGTTTTTTTTGAATGTCACTCATAGTTGTTTTCAATGAGTTTAAATACGAGTCATAATTAGTATTGCAAAAAGTATTGCCATTACCATTCTTAATATAACATCGGTAAGATATGGTTGTATTACAATTGCTCCAGCCCACCTGGAGGGTGTCGTTTTTGTAGAAACATCCAACTCCTTTTTGTGTGACAGGTAAAAGTAAAGCTATTTTGCCCTGTGATCTCACAGTTCCTGTGTCGAAAAGTAAATTCTCCCAAGTCTCATTTATCCCCAAAGGGACAGCGGACATTATCAGTCCTCCATATGCTGTTGGTATAGCTGTACAAACCCAGCAATTTGAAATGTTCATAGTCTCTGCATACACACGTTTCATGGCCAGGTATGTGTTAGAATTTGGATGCCAGTCTATAGACGTTTCATCACGCCTTCCCACTTTCACTTGTGTGGTTATGTGTAGGATGAACCACAGCAAGAGAAAAATTGTCACAATTACAGTTAATAAATGTACACACAACAAAATGATTATGCAACATCTCTGGGGTTGATCTAAACTTCTATTCGCTTTGCTTTTGGCCATCTCAGTCTGGTTGTGTATCAGTTTCAAAGTTTTTATCAAGTTGAAAATTCTTTACCGGTTTACAATGCGTCAAATAAACCCAGGACGTCCTCTCGGCCACTCTAACTGCAGTAGGCGTTGCCAACAAAACCTGGTATGGACCTTCCCACTTTGGACTCGCCCAGTTTTTCCTTTTCGTCACTTTCAGCCAGACCCACGACCCTGGGGCCAAGACTGCTTCCACCAGTCTGGTCTGTTCCTTATCTGAAAAAAAGTTAAATTGCAAAACAGATTTATTCCTTAACAATTTCTTCATATATTCTGCCAACGAACTGTCAACCTCTTGCTCTGCAGGCATGAGAGCTTTCCATTGAGGCACATAATATGCTCTCCCAAAAACCATTTCAAAGGGAGTCAAACCCTTTACATTTGGAACCATTCTCATACTCAGCAGTGCTAAACACAGACAGTATATCCAATTATTTTTGATCTCCTCTACTAGCTTCCTAAGTTTACTTTTTAGGGTACCATTTTACCTTTCCACCAGTCCTGCTGACTGTGGGTGGTAGGCACAATGGTTCTTTAAGGAGATACCAAAAAATCTCCCAAGTTGGTGAATCGTCTGATTCACAAAATGTGTGCCATTGTCACTATAAATCCTCTACGGAATGCCAAATCTAGGGATTACTTCTTTTATTAGGGCTTTTGCCACTGTTGCTGCATCCGGGTTTTTGGTTGGAAAAGCTTCTACCCATTTAGAAAACATGTCTACAATAACTAAACAAAACTTCTTCCCTTCACATTTATTCAATGGTGGTATAGGAAAACGTCCTTGCTTGGTTTTAAATGCTCCTTGTGCATGGTGCTTGTTACAAGTATGACAAGCTTCACAAAATGTTTTTGTGTAGTTTATGTATCTGTATGTTTGGGATATTCGATTTACTAACTGTACCATCCCCCCTGTTGAGACATGGCACTGTCCATGGCTCAACAAAGCTGCATATCTAAATAAATTAGACGGCAATATCGGTTTTCTTTCTTTGGAAATGTACAGTCCATTCTCAAGAATTGCACCTCGTTTTACCCATTTTTGTTTTTCTGCTTTTGTAGTAAGCGTCTGCATTGTTTTTAACATGTCTAAATCTAAAATCTCAGAGGGTTGTAATTCCTCATTTAAAAGTAAAGTTTCTGAGTCTGAGGCTTCTTGCTTTGCAGCTGCATCAGCTCTTGCATTACCTTTTGAAATCTTATCCTGTTGTTTTGTATGAGCTACACATTTACAAATAGCTACTTTGGTAGGTAACTGAATAGATTCTAATAGCTCCAAAATAAATTGTGCATGATTAATAGGTTTTCCACTGGATGTAATCATTCCTCTATTTTTCCATTGTTGTGCAAATACATGTACTCTAGAAAAAGCATACTGACTGTCAGTATATATGTTTACACACTTGTTTTTGCTAAAGTACATGCTCGTCAAAGCTATCAACTCTGCTGCTTGTGCAGATAAGTTGTGTGGTAAGGATTGAGCTTCTAAAATTTCAGTGTCTGTAACTACTGCATATCCCACCAGATTCTTCCCTGTAGGACCCCTTCTGCATGAGCCGTCCACGTAATATGTCACCTCGGCATTATCCAAGGGCCTATCTGTAAGATCTTGTCTAGGTAAAGCTAACTGTTCAATTTCCTGCAGGCAGCTGTGTGGTGTGCCCTCCACAGGAGTTGGAAGTAATGTTGATGGATTCAATGTCATACGTTGTTCAATTGTCATATGAGGTTGGCTCAGTAGTATAGTCATACATGAAAGATGTCTAGCAGGAGAAAGGTATGCCATTTTCTCTTGTAGTAAAATTATTGCAACTGCATGAGGCACTCTCAATGTGAGAGGGTGAAATAACACCACTGAGGCCGAAGCCTGTACTGCCATTGTGAATGCAACTACTGCTTGTACACAGTGAGGCAAAGATTGTGCCAACGGGTCTAACTGTGATGAATAGTAAGCTATGGGGCGTTGCTTGTCCCCATATTGTTGCGTCAATACTGACGTCATGTACCCTTGCATACAATCTACGGTCTGAAAAAAATGTTTGTGATCATTTGGAAGTCCTAAAACTAATGAAGAAGCTATCAACTGCTTCAACCTGCAGAAAGCCGTTTCTGCTTCTGTTGTCCATTGTAAAATATCTTGTGCTGCCATTGGTGTCTTATATATCAAATTAGTCAGTGGAGCAGATTCCAAAGCATAATTTGGTATCCAGCTCCGACAAAAATTAGTTGTACCTAAGAAAGACATCATTTCTTTCTTGGTTGTTGGTCTGGGTGCTTGCAAAATTGCTGTTTTTCTTTCCTCATCTAGTATTCTACCTTCATTGGATATTACATATCCCAAGTATCTAACTTGTTTTCTCCAAAGTTGTAACTTACTTTTGTTTACTTTGTGTCCTTGTATTGCTAAAAATTTCAATAATGCTACAGTATCCTCCCTGCACTGCTGCTGGGTGGGGGCTGCTAGCAAGATGTCATCTACATAAAGTAGAATTTGACTACCTCCCGGTGGGGTAAATCCTGCCAGGTTGCTAGCCATTTCTTGTGCAAAAATTGTTGGGCTCTCACAATATCCCTGTGGTAGTCGAGTATAGGTATACCTTTTACCCTGAAATGTAAATGCAAACCAATATTGACTATCAGGATGTATAGGTATTGAAAAGAAAGCATTGCTAATATCTACCACAGAGAAATACTTCTGTTGCGGTTCTAAATCATTTAACAAGGTATGTGGGTCTGGCACCGTAGGTGTTCTAGGTATTACTGCATTATTTACAGCTTGTAAATCTTGTACCATCCGCCATTCCTCGTTTGCTTTTTTAACAGGAAATAGGGGTGTATTACATGGTGAATCAGGAGATTCTACCAGTACTCCTTTGAGTAATGCTGCTATTATAGGCTTAATTCCTATTTCTGCATCCTTTCTCAAAGGGTATTGTCTTTTCTGTGGTCTAAAAGCTGACTTTGGGGTAATTGTAACTGGTCCTGCTGTTCGAATAAGTCCTACATCTGACTTGCCTGTTGACCACAGAGTTGTTGGAATTTCACACAAGGCCTTTTCTTCTTCTAATAAAAATGCTAATCAGCTGTCCTCGCTAGATTGCAAGTGTACAGCTGGATGTGTCTGTGTCAACCAATTCAGTTTTTGTTTTTGTATCCCTTGTTCTGACAGTTCTAAATCAGTCTGTTTCTCCCATCTTGTTACTTTTTCTCCTAAGTCTGCCCATTTAACACTTTTGTTCTTTGTCAGGCTGACATGTGGCAACTGATTTGATCTATACAATGCAAGGAATTCTTGAGGTAATGAACAGCTAACTACACTGTTCCCCTCAGTATCCCAGTACAAAGTACGCAAAACCAATCTAGTTGCACGATTTCTAAACAGTTCTTGCTCATACTCTCTATCAGGTCCTGGTGTGGTACAGTAATATAGAGTACAGTGTAACAAATGCTGTTGATCAGTGTCAAGGGAGGGGGCTTTACTAATGGCTATGTTCATCAGCTCCTCGGTCACTGCCCCTGGACCAGTCGTGACTAGGTCCTGGTTGTACCAATAAAAGGTTTCACCCTCTGATCGCACTACAAAGGTATCCATTTGTCTCTGTGCCTCCATACCTTGTACAGTTGGAACTACTGCTATGCCAAATATCTGCATAAGGTCCCTGCCCAATAGGTTTACTGGACACTTTGCAGAAACAACTATTTTACTTCTCTGGGTCCTACCTGAAACAGGGTCAGTTATTGCTATATCATGGGAGAGTGGCTCCCTGTATAGCTGTCCGTTTGCTGCTTTTACTAATATATAATCAGGTGATTCGGAATGTTCTGGTAACTTGGAGGGGTGTATCAAAGTCCGTGACGCCCCTGAGTCACACAGGAATTTGACTTCCTTTCCTCCACCAGAAGTGTCACTTCTGGTTTTGTATCTGCTAGGTAGAGCTCCAGGCTCAACAATGCTAAATCTAAAATTTCATTTCGATTTTCGTCTAAGTCAATTTGTACTTCCTCTGCTCCTTCTACTACATTGGCATTTGTCTTTTCTATTCTAGCTGTTACTGGTGATTCCTGACTTTCATATGATGTATCCTCACTATCATATAGTCAGTCCTCATCCCCTTTATCTTCTGTAATTACCTTCTTGTTTTGCCTACAATCCCTTGCTAGATGCCCTTTTTTCCCACATGTGAAGCATTCACCTCTCTTTTTCCTCTCTTCAAAATCTTCTGATCGTTTGTCAGACTGTTTGTTTACCTGGGCATTCTTCTTGCCCTTTTTACCTGACTGTAATACAAATACTTCAGCTCCGTCTTCAGCAGTGAAGACTTGCGCCTTCTATTTCTTTTTACTATTAAAATGTCTCTCAGCTTGTCTAGCATATTCGAGTAAGCCTTGTAGCCTCCCTGTTCGATGATCTATCATATGCTTCGTAATGAAGCTACTAATAGGTGCAATGCAACCTTTCAAAAATGCATTTTTTAATTGTTGTTCAGTTGTTTGGTTCTCAGGAGCCGACATACCACTATGATTATTAAAGCATTCTAATAATCTTGCATAATATCCATCTATTGTCTCATTTTCCTGTTGTATGCATTGATTAATGCAAGTCCAGTCTGCTCTAGGTTTCCATTTCTCAGAGATTCGGTCTGTCAGACCTTTCACTCTGTTGTCTAACTCTGCGTCACTATGTGGGAGTGGCCTAAGTCCTGCATTACGAGGATTCCAGGTGCCACAAATTATGTGCCAATCTGGACCTATAATTTGTCTTACTACTTTTTCTACTTCTTCCCCATTCAAGTGGTAACTTAACCTCATGCCTTGTAAATCTTCTAAAAATTTCATAAAATTAACTTTCGGATGGGGGATTTCCTCAGTAGCCTTCCGGATATCTTCCGGTGTCCATGGTCTATATACTAAGAGTGTTGGATCCTGCCCTTCCTGTCTGCCTGAGGATTTGGAACTTCTATAAGTGAGCATATTTCTTCCTCACTCTCATCCTGTAGATTCCTCTTTATCTGGTATGATTCTGTGTCCCTATGTGTTTTACGTGTTTGAGACCTAGTCTCAATAGGATCTCTAACAAATGGTTGTGGTCTAGTGAAATTTCAGGATAACGCGGAGGCGGACCAGCCTGTCCACTGGCTTTGTATCCTGAAAAGGGTAAGGGAGGGGGTAAGGGAGGAGGAGCTGTAGCTATTACCAAGTTATTATCCTCTTTGTCTAAAAATAATGTTTTTGAATTTTTAAGCTTCTGTTCCCTACGATTTGCTTCCTCAATCCACCTGTGTGCTTGAGGTATGCCTAGTTGGCATTGCTTTTTTGCCTGACCTCCTGCATCAGATTTAAGCTGTTTAAGGAGTTTAACTAGTGTAAGTTTATCTAGTTTACCATCAAATTCATATTTGTTAACCCATTTCATATAATACCTAACATTATCAGCACGCTGTAATTGCATGTATTTTGCGTCTTCGGTTAGGGGCGGATCTCGCAAGGTTTTAGTGCACTGATTACCCATGTCAAAGAAAATGTTACGTAACCCTTTTTTATCACGTGATGTCAAATTCTTAGTTCCTGTTTACAGTTTATCTAGAATAACTGTCTACCTTATTCTGTTACCCTGATCTATGACAAAATATACAGTACTTCCTTTTGTCCCTGATCTGCAAAACAAATCTTGACAACAATATACTGTAACCTAGTCCCTGATCTAAAACAGAAAAAGGCAAATTCTTCCTACCTGAGCCTCCTGGTCTTGAAAATGGTCAAATTCCGCTCTTCGGCCACAGATCAGAAAGTGGCCAGCCTCTTTACACACGACAATTCAGTCGGAGGTCTTTTCACTCAAGAAGAACCATTCTGGTAACTTATCCTGCGCAGTATTCAACCACCGATACACTCTGATCTGCAGCTTACCAAGGGAATTCCGTCTCGAAAGGACCAAACTGTTAAATAAAAAAAATCAAAATTCAATACACAGGAGGTTCAGATTCAAAAGTTTACTAGTGTACACCAGGAGGCAAAAAACCACACAAATACAGAATTTTGTCTGACATGATTCAGGAAGTACAGAATATTTTATAGTGTTTACATTCAAGTTATGTCCACCTTACTGACGTGGTTAGTCACAAGGCATCTACATCACTTTTACTAACAGTATTCTATTCATCTAATAATGCTGATGCAGTACATTTAAAAAAACTTTTCCTTTGGATACAATATGGCCTTGCTATCCAGCTGGCCAGTCATAATGTCTTTCTGTCATATCAGTTTGAATACAATAGCAGATTCAGACTTTAAATTCACCTCTTTGTTCACTGTTTCACTTTCCCACCAGCTGTGTTTTTATCTTGCAGGGACAAGTTACTACATCAGGAAAGGAAGATTTAATTATTTACAAGGACACGTTATCTTATCAGGAAGGAGCGGAAGATTTGCACATTTTAATTTCCTGACCCAGCAGATAATCACTTATGAAAAGCATAACATTAAGCTTGCTGAGCTGGCAGCTGCCAGGGTCAGGGGTCAAAGCACACTGCAGATTCAGAAGCTACTTGCATTTACACATGAATTTTATCCCTTCTGTTATATGATTAATAGAATAAAATGCATTATAAACTACCTTGCTTTTAAACTAGCATTTCACATATATTTAAATACATATTTTTCTAGCATAATAATTTACCCTAGCTTAGTGGCACTGCATGGCATGCAAACCCATTCAAACACCTTCTTTTAAAGCAGAAAGTTGAAAGGGAGCTAGAAAACACACCTCTTGTAGTAGATAGGCTACCTACTGCTTACCACTCCCACTGGTAAGCTGTGCGGCTTCCCTCTAACACAGAAAGGTCTGGGGAACTCAGAAACTATAATACAGTCCTGAATACAGCAAATCCGTATCTGGACTACTCTAGTAACAGGAAAGGCAAGAAAACAAGCTAGAACTTTTATAACAGTAGCAAATGAGAAGACTGATTTAAACAAATTAACCAATTAACCAATAAAAAGATCAAAACTGAGCCCTGCTCCAGCAGTCTTCAATCAGACAAGTTCTAGCTGCACATTATTGCCACTAGGGTGCAGGGGAACCTTCTTCAAAAAAGATGGCCTGGATTAGTGTTCAAGTTATACAAACAAAGCTAGATTCAGCAGGTCTGAATTTAGTCTATGCTACAGCAAACAAGGTGCACCAATTTCAGAAAGAAACAATTCAAATAAGCAGGCACAATAAACCTTTAACCAGAAATTCCCAGCACAGAAGGACAGAATCTACCCCCTCCTCCCACAAGAGTGCAGTCCACAAACCTTCTTAATGTAAAACAACTGGCCTGAAGCCCAAGTGCTTAAACCAAAAGGCTTAGAATAACAGTTACAATTTAATCAGGCTTCTAACAAGCAGTAATAAATTCAGCAGAATAAATGCAGTAGATTACTTTTAAGAATAGATATCAGTAGCAAACAAGCAAACTGATTTAAACAAATTACCCAATTAACCAGTAAAAAAACTCAAAACAGCCCAGTTCCAGCAGTCTTCAATCAGACAAGATCTAACTGCCCACTCCTGCCACTAGAAAACAGGAGAACCTTCTCCAAAAAAGATGGCCTGGATTAGTGCTCAGGTTATATAAACAAAGCTAGATTCAGCAGGTCTGAATCTTGTCTATGCTACAGAAAACAAGGCACACACATTTCAGAAAGAAACAATTCAAATAAGCAGGCACAATAAGCCTTTAACCAGAAATTCCCAGCTCAGAAGGGTACAATCTATCCTCTCCTCCCACAAGAGAGCAGACCACAAACCTTCTTAGTGTAAAATAACTGGCCTGAAGCCCAAGTGTTTTAACCAGATCTAATACACCTTTAGAATAACAGACACTATGCCTTCAATCAGCAACTTCCAACTTAGAAGTTGTACTGCAATGGTTAAATCAAGACATTCCTGATGTACACAATGTATCTTGGTGTTATTGGTATTCATAGGTTCATAGGTATGTACTAGGCTAATGGCCCTGGAGCCTTTACTAGCCTAGCCCATAGGATTACCCTGGCATCGTGCCACCCAAACTTAGTTCCTAGTGCCTCTGTCGAGTAGAGCCACTGAAGTGATCCATGGGGTGAATTTTCTATTTCCCATTCACTCATCAAGATTTCTCTTGAAGAGGGCCAGTGATGTGCTCTGCTTGACATATATGCAAAGTCTATTCCATAGCATGGGCAGTCTGAGGGTTATGAACCTGTCCCTCCAGCATGTTTTGTTGATTATGGTAATGAGGTTGAGGTCTCTGGAGCATGTGGTGCGAAGGGATTGGGATTTCTTTAGATGAAGCATTTCTAACAAAGCTTGGTCAGACATGGCTTTCTAAGTCAAGCAGAGATCACCTCTAAGTAGGCAATATGAGACAGAGAATAGTTGTAGTTTTTTTTGTCTGTCCATATAGGACAAGTGTTTAAGGCTTAGGATCCTCTTTGTGAAGTACTTTTGTGGCCTCTCCAGTTGTTGCTAGTGTCTAGTGAGATACATGCCAAATGGGGCATTGTATTCGATTGGCCTAATGAGGGAAGAGTAGAGGGATACAATGACCACTCTTTTCCTGGATGCAAAACCCTTAGTAATGAGATGTGCCACATAGAAGGACTTTTTGGCCTTAGTGGCAACGTGGTGGTAAAAGAGAGGTTGCTGTCAACCTGTGTTCACAGATCTCTTATAACATCTTCTGTGTTCATTGGACTACCATCAGTGTGGTAATTTAAGGGAACCGTTTTTTTCCCAAAGGGGATGAAGACACATTTCTTGGCATTGAGCTTAGGGCCATGGTTCTGACACCAGTCATTGGTCTCATTGAAGCCTTTCTGTAGGATGTCAACATCACTTGGTTCATGAGTTATTGCAGAACAGTTGGCATTGTTCATTTCTTTAAAAACAGCAATAATTCCATACTTATTGCACTACAGACTTTATTATATATACTTTAATGCAGTTTCTGGTACTGTTTTGATTTTTATTGGACAAAAGTTGTCATTATTCTGGTCTTGCAATACAGCTCTACTGCCACAGTTATTGCACTACAGACTTTATTGTATATACTTTAATGCAGGTTATGGTGTTGTTTCATGTTTTTATTGCACTACAGTTGGCATTATTCATTTATTGCACTACAGCTCCAAATCCACATTTATTGCAATACAAACGTTATTGTACATACTTTATTGCAGTTAATGCTTTACTCTTTCTTGCTTATTTCACTACAGTTAGCATAATACAGCCATACTCACCACATCACGGTGCAACCTAGCCAAGTGCCTGGCATGCGCATTGATTTTGTGAGCCCTGTCCTCTGCAACTGTTGGGAGAGAATCATGCAATTATGCATACCAGTTTAGCAGACATTCAGATTAGATATTGGTAAAACAGAGATAAAAGTACTTAAATACTTGTGGGGCATTCCCTGCCCTAAATACTTGGATCCAGGTGTCCAAGAGATCCCTTTTTCACCTCTTCAGGTCATTGTGGTGGTGATGACACTGCTCACCTGTGCAGAGGATACCAGTTGCACTGGTAAGTTCCCTTACCAGCAGGTCCCAGGCCTCTGCCTTGTAATCTGAGCCCTGGAAACCTCCCTGCAACAGCCGGTCATCATGGTTTTTTACTAGGAGTCAACCATGGCCCAGAACTCCAGAATACCCCAACACCGCACTTGAAAGGGTCATCCCTCACCAACACCTGCCATAGTATCCTTCAGACACAGAACTCCAATGGATTATGCTCTATTCCTTCCTATTGGGCTTACTATAGCCTGTTTTCCCAGCCTTACATGCCATTCGGCAACATTTAAAAATGCTGTGCATCGCTTAGCAGCATGCGATCCAGTGCAGCTGAGCTGATCAGTGCTGAAACTTGAGAACCCATATGCTTAACAGCACTTATCAGTGCACAAACCAGCCAGGCAGTGCATAAACATTTTCAGCTGTTATTTTATTTATGCCATGCTCAGCAGGTCTTAGCAGGTCTTAGCAGAGATTAGTGGAGTGCAATGGGACAGAATTTAAAAAAATATTGATAAAATTTGTATTTCAAAAATAAATGCTTATTTTCCTGCACCTATTGCTCATGAGGCTAGACCTCTACCCATTTAGCTTCAAGGATATGTGGAATTCTGATTCTGCTATACGTTTACATATACCTCTGAGCTGCCTGTAAGAACTGCTGAGCACTACACCATGCTGTGCAAACCTGCTCAGCTATGCTTAAACATGACATTTAAATAAATAATTAATTGCATCCGGTTTCTATTGTTAGATGTCTGGCAGGTGTCTCTGTGCTGCTTAGCATTGCTGTGCTCCTTGCCGTGCTACACAAACATGCTTTTCTAAAAAAAAAAAAAAAAAAACACTTAAAACAATAAAATAAACATTGATATAAACATTGACATAATACAAGTGGACAGTGCAGAGAGTGTCTTACTCATCTGTGGACACAGTTGGCACTACACTCCCTACACTGATTCAATAACTCTGTTTCATGGCTCTCCCTTGTCAATGCACTATGATTAATATGCATGGCAAGCTGCCAAGACGGAACCATGTACATGGACACGGTAACATTCCATGTAGGCTCTACACTGTGCCAACACAGATTTTATTAAATCCTGGGGTCTGTCTTTTTCTTCAAGTACTCTGTTTCCTTTACGCTGGTGCCAATCTGTTTTATCAATATTGTATTATATTTTTCTTTTTCTGGTGCTGACTTATCTGTTGTACGAACATCTTTAAAGTATCCTATCATGTCTTCTTCTTATTGTTAGACTGGGATATGCTTGCATGTACTTTATATGCCTTTGTTTCTATATTAGTAAATTTGTATGAAAAAAGAACATAGTCACATAAATACTTCCAGTGCCTCCTTCTCCAAACTCTGGTAAAGTCTCCTTTTGAATTCTTATGTTTTGCAGTTTCTGTGGTTATTTTTCAAAAAAAAAAAAAAAAAAACAGTTCCTCATCACATAGTTCATACATTCAAGTATGTTTTTACTTTTTTACTTCTAAATGTTTTGACATTCTTAATGTTCATAGAAAAA
Organism: Protopterus annectens; assembly: GCF_019279795.1. NCBI lineage: Eukaryota > Metazoa > Chordata > Ceratodontiformes > Protopteridae > Protopterus > Protopterus annectens. Next base: position 80,895,194 of record NC_056730.1, on the reverse strand, counting down.
GAAACAGAATACAGAACATGATTTGAAGCAAATCTGCACTGTTATGTCCTGGACAAGGGGAAGGTGACATCTACCCTGGATGTGGTATATGTGATCATTACTGTAGCAAAGTCAAAGACCTCCAAGTTGGGGTTAATCAGCCGAGTTAATGTGCAGTATTGCAAGCCATTTAACCAGCCATGAATTGAAATTTCAACCACTGAAATTATTTGTTCTGAATATGAGTGCATGTGTTTGAAAGAGAAGCAGGGAAGTTAAACATATATGTTTGTTGCAGTTTATAGTACTTTTTTGTTGCAGTCTACAGTACTTTTTTATCATCAGCTCAGGACTTTTTTATTTTTTTTTTATCTTTAGCTATGTTTTTGGTTGAAGTGGGTCCAATTTGGCAAAATGACCAGGATTCCCAGGGCACTCATTGACATAGTTACAGTTCTGCAAAGATGATATCCAGATCTACTCATAATATAAAACAGCAACCTTTTTCCTGTGTAAATATGTAACCAACTGAAGTAAATTATGAAGCAAATTAAAATAGTACAGGGCAGGTACATTCATTCACATATTACATTACTTTAATTCTCTAACTACTGTCTCACCTGCCCATCCAATAAATAAACAGTATTTAAGTGAAAGTCCATTTATTGCAGATATGCAAGTCTTTATTTATTTATTTTTCCTATCTTTGATTGACATACGCTTACATCAGGTGTGTTTTCAATAATTAAATCCTGCTACTTTTCTATAGTGCACTACTGGAAGCAAGAGGTATCACTTTGCATTACTTTGCATTGAACCTAAGCTTGCTTTCAAGAACCAGGTTCTGTGTTACCAGTTCTGCTAAGTTCTGTTCATTCATTCATTCATTCATTCATTTACTCAGCCATTCTTTCTCTAATACAATGCTTTTCCCACTTCCTTGCCTGAGTGGTATGAAAGCTGTCCAACACTTTATTTTCTTTTTTTCAGAACCCTGTGTTTATTATATCTACAGTAACATATGTGGTGAGCCACCAAATAGGACAAAATGAATTTCTGACAGCAGTGTTGATGCAATGTAGTATTTTCCCTATGCACTGAAACTGATGAGATGTTTTTTTTTTTTTTTTTACATAAAGGGTTTATTGGAATAACTGCTCCTAATGCTCATTTGCTGTTTGATATCAGGTTATGAAAACCTTGAGGTGTAGAGATGCATTGTACCAAAATAACTCCTAATGACTCTTCATAATGTTATTGCAGAGAAGGGCATACTGTTGCAGTTGAAGTTTGTGCATGAAATGAACAGAAAGGATGCTTAGTATAATAGTACAGTTTGATTTAAAATATCTTCCTCATTATTTAAATGAAGAGCTATAGCATGAGAGCCCCTTAGAAAATATGAGCAGGGCATCATCTGCAATCTTCTGAGTTCCTTTGTATGGTGAATGGAATACAGAATCTCCAATCACCAGATGTTGTGGTACTGTTTATGTCAGGCCTCACGTTATATTATTCTACCACATTCCAAGCTAAGCATACCTTTGTATTGTTTTCACGCAGCTGCATTATTTTACTTTAGTACCTACAGTGGATATAAAAAGTTACCAGCAAAAAGGAGGCTAGCACAGAACGAGTACTCACTTAATACCAAAAGCACCAGAGGAGGAAGGCAACTCAGTCCTTGCTGAAAAATACGATTTATTGCCAATAAAACGACTGGAACACAATAGATAGATGCAAAACAGTTCAAAGCACTAACGCTATGTCTACACACCTGCGTTTTCGTTTAAAGCACTTCTTCAGATGCAATACAACTCTTCCCAACTATCCTTGCTTGTTAAATACACAATCAGCTAGTTTAATTAAACAATTAAATAATAAAAATCAATTAATCACACTTGGAATACTTCATTCTAGTTTTAGCTTACTACAGCCTTACATTATTGAATACTGTTAAAAACTCATACTTTCTAACAAAACAAATATATCAACATAAAATCTCCCTGTAAATATACAATATCCTTAATTCATTGTGTAAAATTCCAATTTGCAAAAACCATTCTTATAAACAGCATAATATAAAAATTGAATTAAAAATGTTAAAAATCTGCCTTCTTCTTACCAAATTTAATTATCCTCATACTCCCTCTAGTGTTCATATAAAACTAATACAGAAGTAACTAACTTTGACATGTTAAAAAATTAGAGTAGTAACTTCCATCCTTACTAAATTCCTCATATACAGCCTACCACTTAATATGTTTTTATATAAAAATATATGTCATATTTTAATAACAATAATAACAAACAAGGTATTAGAACTGGTTTAACCAGTCATCAAGAGGACACGGAAGGCATCAAAAGGCACTTTAATAATCTGGCCATTTGCTTTATAGAAGCAACATACCATTCACAACTTTGCTGCCCTCAATTTAAGTACTGGGGCCAAGGAAACAATATTGTTAAGGCCTGGTTGGTTATACGATTCCAACTGAAGTTGCCATAACAATTCTTTATATTCAATAGTATCTTCCCAAGGCCCCCCTCGAATATCTTTCTTCACCACCTCTAAGACAAAAATATGAAACTCTGCATCCACACATTTCCTTTTATGTCTATACGGGCCATTATTGGTACAACCAGTTCTAATGTCATAATTGTGCTCGATTTTTCAATTTTACCCACATAAAAAGCTTGACATACTTTGCAAATGCTCAAATATATGATTCCACTTGTGTGGCAATTTGCAAATTCAGTACTCCTAACCAAAATGTCCCTACTCTGAATATGAACTGCATCTCTAGCATATATATAGGGGCATTGTGGGCAACTTCCACATTTAAATGTTCCTATTCTGCCCTTTTTACTAATTTGTCCCCTCCCCTTTGTCTCAAAATAATTTTTAAGGTTCTTGCCCTTCCTATAAGTACATTTCAATGGATGTTCAAAAAGGCAGTCCAGATCTGACAACTCACTAAACTTCTGCCATTCAGTTTTTGTTAAATTAGTAATACGTTTTGCTTCACCATTATAATCCATAACTAAATTACTTGTACCATCAAACTCATCTGACTGTCGCAATACCTTAATTTGTTCATCCGTCCCTAAAATAGGGTAATATTTTTGTTGTCTACCACTCACCACCTCCTTTTCCACTTCCTTTATTAGGGCCTTGGGGTAGCCTCTCTCTAGAAACATTTTGTGCAATTTCTCACATTCCTCCTTAAAGTCTTTGTTCCTAGAGGACATTCTGCTACCCCTCACATATTGCCCCTTTATTATTCCTTTTTTATGGTGGTGTGGGTGGGCACTAAAGTAGGACAAGTAAGAATTAGAATAGCTGTCTTTTCTAAAGACCTTTGAAAAAAACTTCCCATCCTCCTTCCCTACATAGATGTCTAGATATTGCAGACATTCTTTATTCTTGTTAAAGGTGAAGGAAAGAAAACTGGTAGTACCAGACAGATAATCAAAAAAAGCTGAGAATTCACTCTCAGACCCAACCCATAAAAGGCATATGTCGTCCAGGTAACGCTTATATAATTTCCAACATTTGTTAAACCTGGAATTGAGAACAAACTTCTGCTCCCATATATCCAGGATAATATTAGATCTGCCTAAAAACTCACCTGTGTATAAAATTATTAGCCAGAACTAAATCCATAAGTGTCAGGATCAAACGAAAGTCATTATGGGAGAATTTACCATACTCTACCAAAGCTTCCTCGAACAATTCCATACCTTCCTTATGGGGTATGGACAAAAATAAGTCAATTATATCTAGGGTTATAAATATTATGTTTTCATCAAAAACCTCCTCCTTCAAATTCCTTAATAGATCCCAGGAATCCTTGACTATACCTGGCCCTTCCTTCAATATTTCTTTTAGTTTTACATCCAACCACTTAGCAATAGGGGCTGTCACTGACCCTTCAGAGGCAACTATCGGTCTCATTGGTGGATTGGAGATATTTTTATGGACCTTCGGCACTCCAAATATAATAGGTACCTTTGGTCTATCCACAGACAAATATCTGAAAGTATTGACATCAATATAAAAAGTTTATACACCCCTGTTAAAATGGCAAGTTTTTTGTGATATAAAAAATGAGACCACAATAAATTCTTTCAAAACTTTTCCCACCTTTAATGTAACCTATAGTCTGTACAATTCAATTGAAAAACAAATCTGTTAGGGGAAAAAATATAAAAAATAAAAAAATGTACAATAAGCTGATTGCATAAGTGTGCGCACCCATAAGCTAATACTTTGTTGAAGCAACTTTTGAGTTAATTACATCATTCAGTCTTCTTGGGTACACACCTGCCATAAATTAATGAGACTCCAATTGACCCCAGATAAAGTTCAGCTGTTCTAGTAGGATTTTCCTGACATTTACTCAGTTGCCTGCTACTGCAAAAGCCATGGTTCACAGAGAGCTTACAAAGCATCAAAAGGATATCATTGCTGAAAGGTATCAGTCAGGAAAAGAATACAGAAACATTCCACATCATTGGATATACCATGGAACACAGTGAAGACAGTTATCAAAAAGTGGAGAAAATATGTGACAACAGTGACGTTGGAAAGAAATGGATGTCCCTCCAAAATTGATGAAAAGACAAGACAAAAACTGATCAGGGAGGCTGCCAAGAGACCTACAGCAACACCAAAGGAGCTACAGGAATTTCTGGCAAGTACTGGTACTGTACTACATGTGACAACAATCTCCCCTATTCTCCATATGTTTGACATATGGGGTAAAGTTGCAAGTTGGAAGCCTTTTCTGACACAGACAAACATCCAGGGCTGGTTAAACATTGCAAAACATTACATCAAGTCTCACAAAAGCATGTGGGAAAATGTGTTATGGTCTGATGAGAACAAGGTTGAACTTTTTGGCCACAATTCCAAAATGTACGTTTGGTGCAAAAACAACACTTCACATCACCAAAAGAACACCATCCCCACTGTGAAGCATGGTGGTGGCAGCAGTATCATGATTTGCAGTTGTTTTTCTTCAGCTGGAACTGGAGCTTTAGTCAAGGTGGAGGGAATTATGAACAGTTCCAAATACCAGTCACTTTTGGCCCAAAACCTTCAGGGGTCTGCTAGAAAGCTGAAGATGAAAAGGAAGTTCACTATTCAACACGACAATGACCCCAGGACTTCCAAATCAACAAAAGAATGGCTTCACCAGAAGAAAACTAAAGTTTTGGAATGACCCAGCCAGAGCCCAGACCTAAATCCAATAGGAAATCTGTGGGGTGACCCAAAGAGGGCTGTGCACAAGAGATGCCCTCTCAATCTGCCAGATATGGAGCACGTTTGCAAGGAAGAGAGGGCAAACAGTGCCAAGTCAAGATGTGCCATGCTGATAGACTCCTACCCAAGAAGACTGAATGCGGTAATTAAATCAAAAGGTGCTTCAACAAAGTATTAGTTTAAGGGTGTGCACACTTATGCAACCAGCTTATTGTATTTTTTTATTTTTTATATTTTTCCCCTAACAGATTTGTCTTTCAATTGAATTGTACAGGTTATAGGTCACCTTAAAGGTGGGAAAAGTTATGAAATGATTTATTGTGGTTTCATTTTTTTATATCACAAAAATCTGGCATTTTAACAGGGGTGTGTACACTTTTTATATCAACTGTATATCTGTTGTTCTACTGTACCTAGAGACTATTTACCAATTAATACAGGTTTACCAAGATGTCCTCAGTATTTTGTTTAATTTATGGTATTTTATATATTATACTCTTATTGTCCAAAATATTAACTTTTCCTTCTGTTTGGTATTATACATATATATTTATGGGCCACTACGTCATAACTGAGAATCATTGAGATATTTCACCAGTTACATGTTACAATACTATAAGACAATGCTTATCTTGTCGTACAATAATCTTTGTCTTATAATTTAAATGCCTGGCTTATGTCTACCCTTATCCTTTAAACATGTTATTGCACTCTAGTGACTACTTCTACTATTCCTTTCTTCTGAAAGAATGCATTTCTGCTTTCAACTTAGCTCTGATGACTTGTCTTTTGAATGTAGCTACTTTCCCTCTATTTTATTTTTCTACCCAATTACTTAATTGCCTGTAGTTTTAACTTAAACATCATTGTGTGACTAAGTGTTTAGACATTTCTCTAATGAAAGATGGTAAATCTAGTTGAGAGGTACTCAAAAAAGGATGGTGAAGAAGGTTGTCTTTTATATTTTCTTTGGTATATACAGAACAGTAGAATGAGGACCAGTCACATCCAATTAGTATACACACTGCAAAGAACATTGGATCAAATCTACTTCATTCATTGAAGAAGTAATCATGAAGAGATATCAAAAACTAAATGTATTCAATACAATGGAAACTGATGGGACATAGTCTCCAGAATTCTTGTGAAACACAGGACACAACGAGCATTAATGCTAAATAAAATAGCTATTGAACTATGAGACTAAATCAAATTTTGAAGATTACATAATGAGAAGCACAATTCCCCTGCAAAATGAAATAAAGAAGTTGCTAAGAAGTGATCTGTCTGTTTTGAATTCATGTAAAGTCACAGAACCATTATTAATGAGAAAATGTAATCATATGTAGGGAGCAATGGGGCAATGCACCCAAGCCTGGACTGTTTTCTGTAACAAAAGTAATACTAGACAACTCTAATATAGTTAGCTTATTTGATCACTTTAATGAAAGAAAACAGATTGAATGATTTCTAATTTTTAATTAATAGCTTTTACACTGGCTTTGTGCCTTTATTATTTAGCTCCAAAGAAATTGCATATAACGTCTTTTAAAACACTTAGATAACCACTTAACCAATGAATGAGAGAGTTTAATTAAATTACAGACATTTCTATTAACTATATTACTTCCTTAAAATCTTTCATGTTAGTATATATTAGATGTAGCAATGCACATATCACTAAATTAAAAATATGATAATCATCATAATAATAATAATAATAATGAAGAAGATTAAGAAGAGGGAATGGCATCCTTGAATTAAAGGTAAGGAGAAAAACATACTTTAATCTCAATTATATTTATAAGGCATTTTGTTACCTTCAATGCACGAACAAAGCTTTATTCAGCTTTAGCCAAAGAAAGATGGAAGACTGACTGCAGTCCAGATGACCCCTGTTTCATTATTGGTTTGAGTGCTGGAGGAATCAGGTGAGGGATAACATTGAGTAGCTTACCTTAGTGTGGCTGTTCTGGAATGAGGGACAAGGCTTTGTATGAAGCTAGAGTACATCCCAGTGGACAACAGAAGGTGATTCCCTATCTGCAAACAGGTTACCATATGGTAGCAAGGGGAGGGGCAAAAGAAGGCCACCATTATAGGCAGCAATGCCTGTGATGTTGTCTTTCCATTGCCTGATTAGGATGCCTTCCCTTGCATATCTAAAATCCCACCATAGCTATGTACATGATGCCAGCAATGCCTCTCTACCACTATGAAAGGGTAATGGAAGTTTTATGGGATAAATGACTACAAGGTCAAATCCTTCATAATAAAGGAAGTCTCTCTTGCAAGATTACAGCAAGATTCAGCCAGACCCTTGCCCAAATAAATAAATAATTTGATGGATGAGGGGTTTGAAAGTTTTAGGGCTAATACAGTAACAGATCACTTTCTCCCTGTAGAGGAAGGTCCCATCTGCAAGGTTTCAGCAGGATTCTCCTATGTCTGTCCCAACAGTATTAGGAATGTGAGCTAGGAAAGGATGAGGCTGTAATGAAAGGAGATACTGCCAGCCCAGCTGTCTGGAATTTTGTAAATAATTATATGTAATTTGTGAACAGAAGTCTAACAAAAGAAGATACTGCCAGAACAGCTGTCTAGAATTTTGTAAATGATTATGTGTCATTTGTGAATGTCAACATACTTTATGTACAATGTTTGTGTTACAAATATATTTATATTAGAACTGCACGTTATGTGGCTATCAAACTACTGGTACAGAAGTGTGTGTTGAAAAAGGTTTGTAAAGTACTCAGCTTAAAAATGTAACCACAGTGTACCCTACTGGATAAGAACAGAAATGTGAATACACTATTGTAACTGTTTAGATGTATATATTTTAACAATGGAAACTGGATCACCAGAGGTTACCATCAGAAAAATAGCCAAAATTAAATTACTTTATAGCCACATAATAAAAGGATGTTATCTTTCATTTTCATTAACAGACAGAAAGTGTAGAACTATAGGTTCACTGTATTGTGTTGGAAGTGTTTTTATTGTTTTATGACTTCAATTATCTGTCTTAGATCTAAGAAAAGCTTTGCCTATGTATTTTCACAGGTAGATGGTAAATGCTACCAGCTGCATCAATGGTTGTTTTTCACATGGGATAGAGTCAGATGACAAGAAATTATGTCATTCTGCAAGCTATCCCAGCAGTAATATTTGAGATATTAATTTAAGAACTCTCTGAGACAGACTGAGTATTCTGTGTTTGGTCATTGACCTGACAGCATCAGCTGGAAGACCCATTCACCCCATCTGCCTTGCTTGCTCTGTAAGTAAGTTAACTAGGGTATAGTAATTCTCTTAGATTCAGTCAGGAATATAGTGAAGTATATTTTAGATGTTTTCTTCATTTATTTGAGACTTTCTTGCAATGTTGTTTTAAATATTCCTGTGATTTTCAACTCTGATATAACTGTGATTATATACTGAGTATTTTCTTGTTCTTTTATTATTTGCTATTAAAAATATTTAAACATTTCATTGTGGCTGATCTTTGTGAGACATATTTAAGTTCTGAGAGTACTTGAATATTTATTTGATGACACTGTGTAGGCCACTCCTAATAGCCTTGCTCTTGGTCAAACTACTGTTTGTATTGATAGTAACATTACACAGTAAGATTGGACACCCTTTGTTAAGGGCCTTAAATTAGTTGATAAAGAGTTGGATGGTGGCAGTAGTAACTACCTTATAGTCTGGGCAGAAGAGGGCATAGCTAGTAAACATGTGCCAGCCTTTCCCAGATGTGAGTATGTGTATAAATCAAACCTCAAAGTGTGTTTATCAGCTACTTGGGCAGGGGTACAAAGCACTGGTTGGACAGAGAGGATGCTGGAGGTCCTGGCTTGGCCACTCAGCTGAGATCTCAACTCTGTAGCTGTGCCAGTGGAGAGTATTACTGGTGATCTGGAGAAAGAAGGAGAAACCAGCCCTGGACTGACTGTGGTCTCTGTGTGTTCTTAAGGGAAATTGCACTTGATGTAGACAGCTGCATCTGGAAATACTGTGTGCTTGCCTGTCATCCTCCCAATGTACTTCACCCACTGGTGCTAGTGGTGAGGATTGAGGCTCCTTGATTACTGGGCCAGTGATGGGGAGTTACAGAGGCCAATAAACCAATAGGTGGATTTCAGTGTCAGAGGGCTGACAGGCCCAAAAAGATATCATAAAGGCAGTATTTTAGGTGGGAATGCAAACACATTAGTTTCTAATATGTCCATATGTATATGAAAAACAAATCAATCTCTAATCTGAGATTCAGCTCATGATACATTTATATATTTTGATTCAGTTGATCTCCCAAGAAACAAATTTTAAAACGAAAAGGCATGTAGCTCTTAATAAAGCATTCTTGTTAGGCTAGACATTGCCTAATTAGTTCTTATTTATATATTACATTGGTTTCCCTGGCCAATTGTTGTCTGCTGCCTGATGATTCAGGAAGTTATCAAAACCCCCCAGACTCCATAGCCAAGCGGTTAACTTGCAAAGCTGGTAAAGTTGTGTGTCATTCTGTTTATGCATCATATTATTGTGGTGTTGTCAATAAACATTTGGAACATGTCTAAATTCAAATAACTTTTGAACAGTCTGGTCATTAAGTTCACAGACAATAACTCTTTTTATACTGATATGCAAAACCATCTGGGGATTTGTTCCATATGTTGTGAGCTGACTATGAATCTGTAGACAAAGTCTGATGTATCTAATTTTAGCATTAGGGATGGAACAAAAACATATAAAAGGGCCTCTGGATTATTTTTTCTTATTTGCTGAGAAAACCAATGGAAGGAATCAAAAGAGTTCAACCAAATGTAACAATTTTTTTTCATTCACCATCACAATAAAAAATAACAGGTGAAAATCATCCCATTCAATTCTGGAAACTAGTTAAGTACATACTGTGTTGAATGTCAAGTGCCAAGCATAAAAACATTAACTCTATCGACAAGCATAACAAATTTAACTCTATTAACAAGCGTAACAACATTAACTCATTCAACCTCTCCTCAGGTGATGTTATACCACATGATTTCCTTCAAGAGTTTTCAAAGTTCCTTCAAACTAATGGCCTCATCTCCAGTTTCCTTCTTTACACTCTGTAAACAACTGATATATTTGCTTATATCCTTCCTTCCTTTTTCAGAATAGGTGAAACAAAAGAACTAGACAAGGAATTGCAGCAAGTTCCCAAAGAGATACTACCCTACTCAAATGATTTTTTTCCACAGTTTATCAAGATGGTTCATTGATGTATGTCATTTCCTTTACACCATATTGTTTAACCTCTGCCTCACCACCAGCATCATGCCAACTGACTAGAACAAGGCAACAGTACATCATTTTCCTAAAGTTTCTAAACCTGGTTGTGCCAACAATTTTAAACCTGTCAAAATCTTATCTGTTCTGGAATAAACTACTATAACATTTTGTACACTTCTTTAACCACTTACATCCAACAATAAGGCCTACTAGAAACACGCAAAAATTCAGTTTATTTACCAAGGCTCTAGGCATAAAAATCCACAGGCAGGCATAAAGATCCACAGGCAGCAAATAAAGACAAAACACTGGTTTATTATAAAACAGGATAAGCGTTTTCACAAATGTGCTTCTTCAGATCCTAACATAAAATATGGACAAACATTTCAAAGTATTTAAAAAAGCCAGAGACTAGTCCGAAACATCCCTATCAATGATGCAGTGATCTTGCCTTTAGGGCAGGTTTTAAAGGTATAGTATAATTCAAACCTGGTGACCTATGCACTTGCATAATAGCTATCTATTTCATATCCATACATTGAGTCTTATTAACCAAGTCCCCATCCTCTAATACCATTCCTAGCCATCTCCACTACCATAAACCTAAAAGCTAAATAAACCACATTTTCTGGTCTACAACTAGCATGAAACTCAAATTTATAAGTTTTGCCTGTAACTGGATGTGTAAACATAATCAAACTTGACATAAAATTGCAGGCTCTACAATTCTTACAAGAAAATGGGACTTCCCTCACCATTGACTTAACTTGCTTTCTAAATGGTCTATAGCAAAGTTCTCTTTTAAGAGTAACATTATTCCTAAAAAATGAACCTAGGTTCATTGCCAACAGCTTCTCTAGTCTTCTCATCAGATTTCAAAAATCTGGTGAGAAGACTAGGGAAGTTGTTGGTAGATCAAAAAAAAATTGTTTATTTAGCTATCTGTGTAGATTGTACATCATTCTACATAGGTAAAACCAATCAGAGACTTAAAGAACGGGTTCTCCAACATCTTGGAAATATCAGAAAGAAGAATTGCTCAAATGCCTTGTATAAACATATTAAGGATAATAAACATTCTTTTAGGTTGACCGTAGTGGAGATAGCTAGGAATGGTATTAGAGGAGGGGACTTAGTTAATAAGATTGAATGAATGGAGATGAAATGGATAGCTATTATGCAAGTGCATAGGTTGCCAGGATTGAATTATAATATACCTTTAAAACCTGCCCTAAAAGCAAGGCCACTACATCACTGATAGGAAAGTTTCTGATTGGTCTCTGGCTTTTTTAAATAATTTAAAGTGTTTGTCCATATTTTAAGTTAAGATCTGAAGAAGCACATTTGTGAAAGTGCTTACCTTGTTTTATAATAAACCAGTGTTTTGTCTTTATCTGCTGCCTGTGGATCTTTATGCCTGCCTCTGGATTTTTATGCCTAGAGCCTTGGTGGATAAACAGAGTTTTTATGTGTTTGCTGTTTTTATTGCTGCGGTTTGTCCTTTAATCATTGGTTTGGTGTTGATTTTCATTAATAAAGCCTACTACTCAGATATTAGCATGCATGTTTGGCAGGCAAAAACACTATGATTTCTGTATACTTTTTAATCAATGACATTGTTAGAAAAATTGACAAAGGTAATCAATTAGCTCAGTTTCATTGATGTCACCAATATGTTTGACTTTGTAGATCACCATATGCTACAATCTGCTACTCAGTACCCTTACTTAGTAGCAAGAACTAAATTCACTACAGCATTCCAACAACTACTTTATCCTCTGCAGACAATCTACATTCAGAAATTTCTAACAGCTTATCACTAACTAAAGAAGACCAACAAGAACCAATTTTATTACACTCATTTTTCAAGTATAACTCTAGGCTCTCATCTGACCTTCCACAACTCTTTGTCTTACTGTATGGTGATGATATGGTTATCTACATGACTAGGTGAAATCCACCTGCAGCCTCGCAAGAATAAATGACACACACACACACACACACACACACACACACACACACACACACACACACACACACACACACACACACACAGACAAACATGCACACATGCACACACACACACACACACACACACACACACACACACACACACACACACACACACACACACACCCACAGTAATTGGAAGACAAGAAACACTATTACTATTTTTCTAGAGATGGCAGTTTCTATACAGAGTTCATACTCCATTAGAATCAACAATTCACTTTGGAAACCTTAGGCCTTTGCTAGATTTCCAATTACAGTCATCTGTAACCAAGTCTGTAAATTATTAACTCTTGTTCCTAAGGCTAAAAAATAGAAGCATTTTGTTATCCAAGCAATACAGTTACAAATAAGGCAACATACTCAATTATTGTACTAATTTAATGTTTGAGACAGTATTTTTTATTATTTTTTTTAAACTAAATTCAATTCCATTTTTCTCATACCGCAGAGACATATGGACCTCAAAATATAAACTAGTGTCCATCCTCTCCTGGGTCACACATTAAAAAAAGCAATGAATAAACTGTTTTGCATGGCAATACCTTTTCTCACCTTTGTCATCAACAATTTAAATGTTTCCCAACCACTTTAAAAGAAATTCTATATCACCACAAATTCCAAATAGAATTTTAAAGAATTCTTTCAAAATAAATCCATATGTTCTTTTTTCCCTAAAAATAGTATCACTTGATTTAATTTATATGTGACTTAACATTTCTTTCCTTAACTACTGCACTACTTAACTCAAGTACTGAAACACTTATTAATTAGCGCTCAACTCCATATATGTCTTTCACTTTATCCAATTCTGTCATTTCTTTTCATCTGCTCACTACTCCTCTTTTCCCTCTATCCCTCGTGACATATCCCTTAACCATTCCAGATTAGGAGTAAGATCTCTAATTTTATCTATCTTCCTCTTAATGCTGCTAAATGAAATATAAGCTAATTCATTTAATATGTTGTTAGGTAAAATGCTGTCATGTTAATACATCAGTTTAGAATTAAAAAATGAAAAAGCCATGATTATTTTGCTGTTTTCAAAACTCTTTCATGTTTCTTTAAAATAGAAACATCCTATGAAGACTACAGAAAAATTGCAGACTGCATAGTTGGTGTAATCATGAAGAAGTTCAATATGATACTCCACTCTGTAGCAGCTTTATGTTTATATACTGACAGCTAAAAGGGCTTTAAATGGTTTTCTTATCACTTTCTTGTTCCTTAATATTATTATTATTATTATTATTATTATTATTATTACCTTATTTTTGGCAGGTATTGCAGCAGATCAGATAGCAATACACTCAATGGGTGATGTCACAGTAAACTTGTCTCCCCAGCATCTCATATATTGTGCTTCCAAAGATCAATACGGCCATAATGGTGAAAGCATTGACCATGCTTGGTGGTACATATGGCATTATGGGTAAGCAGCTGTTATGACTCAATATGCTTTATCTGTTTTAATAAGTTTCAATAAACTTAGCTGCAGAAATATAGAATATTAACAAGGAGCTTTAAGAGTTTTTAAGTAATAAACAATTTCTATTGGCTAATATTACATGTTGACTAAAGTCTGAATTACAACCGTTTTCCTTTCACAGTGTTTTTTTGCTGATTTCTTTGTTGCGCTGGGATCAGAGGCATTGTTTTAAATTTTTAGTTTTTAAAGTCTGAACTATATTGATAGTAATTGCAGAATCTCTCAGTTCTCTGCAGCTCAAAGCAGGTGCATATGCTCTATCCTACATGCTGACTGTTAGCAGAACAGTTGCTTCTTTATGAACACTTTTGAGTTAGGATTGACAACTGTTTCCAGAACAATCTGCAGCTATGTGACATACTGTTCAGCAGGACTGTTTGAATGGATTGAATGAGTCAGCAGCCATACCAGTACCTATAGAGATAATTACATTTTTAACACATTGTGCTGCACTTTAGTTCATGTTACAGTAAGAGTTGAGTACAATGGCCATTCTTACAGAGTCCTTGAGAATGGCTAGACTGCTCCAAGCATGCAGTCCTGATGTCGATGCATGTTTGACAGCTGAGAAGGGTGAAAAAAATGCTGCAGTTTACAACCCCACAGATATCATGATCACTGTATATTCATAGGTTCAAGGGTGTAAGCCTAAACATGTCAGCCCAAATCTGACAAGTTTAGGAATGTTAAGGCTATTATAAGATGTATTTATGTGTAATAAGGTTTGCAAATGAGGTTCTCGAACCATTAAGTGGACATTATACAATGACCCCCCCCATTAAATATTCAAAAACGTGCACGCTGATTGGTCAGCATGCACGCTGTAAATCAAAGTTATAGTAATGGAAAAAGGTCCAGTCACCCAGACTTTTTCCATTACTATAACTCTTTTTTTTACAGCAACAGAGAACACAAGATCTCCGTTGCTTCACACTGTCTCACTATGTTAAACGAGTATAACATAGCGAGACAGCTTTAAAAAAGCAACGGAGATTCTCTGTTGCATTTTTTAAAGCTGTCTCACTATGTCAAACTCATTTAACATAGCAAAATAGTGTTTAGAAAGCAACAGAGATCTTACTTTCTCCGTTGCTTTTGCCCACAGCTCTGATGTACTGCGTAGGCATGCGCATGCGCAGTACATCAGAACTGCCACAGAATACCAGACAGCTGAGGAAGGGCAGCAAGGAGGCATTATACAATGCCATTATTTAAGAAAAGTAATTATTTTTTTTCTTAAATAATGTCATTGTATAATAGCAATAACCCACTTCTGGATCACTTCGCCCTCGTGACCAAACCACACCAACCATGGGTAAATCCAGCATTACCCACACCCAGGCATGGGTTATTGCTATAATAGTCCACATCACAGCTGAATTGTTTTATCTGTAGAGCTAACATTGCTGCAAGATGTTATAATAGGCTTTGTATTTCTGGAATTAAAACAACCCCTAGCTACTGCTTTCTCCCTCATTGTGCCATTTTATTGTTTGCCAAGAAAATTCATTATGTTCCATACTCATCCTTCCTCCCACATACATACAATATATACACCAGCATTCAGGCTTCGGGATGACTGATACATATATGACCAGACAGAAAACTTGATATGAGCTCTTAACAAAAACTCAGATGGTCAATAACAGATGAATAATTTCACACTTTTTGATTCACAGGTAGGGTCAGAGAGGTTGCTTTGGGTTGTATAGTTCCACTAGCAGTGCTTATGTTAAGAAATGATCAGTCAAAAAATTCTTGTACACTTTAGAAATGGGGTTTTGCATATTAATGCCTCTTCTGTAAATTACACTTGTAGTCAAACCATCTGTCATTGTACACCTTTCTGTTTATGAATACTGTTTTTCTTTGACTTTCAGATACCATCATGTGTATGAGTGGATTCAAGAGAAAAAAATAAAGTTACACATTAAATAAATAAATAGTTTTATTAAGACAGTTAAAGCCACGCACATCTAATAGTATAATATTTTCTTGATTTCTGTGTGATGCTGTTTAAAATGTTTAATGACTACATTAATTACAAAATAAAATGACCCACTATTTTCGTAAATACTGAAATTACCCCTTAATGTTTAATTTAAGAAGTATTTTTTTATTTTAAGTCTTTATTAATATGAAGAGATATGTAGAGGAAAATAAATACATGTGTATATATCAAACTGGAGTCATGCAACAGCACACTGTTTTTTCTGACTTACTTGTGCAGCTTTAGTGTAAAACTATAGTAAACAGATTGACCATACATACAAAATTATCGTACAGTAATGAGTTCTTCCATCATACTCCAGCCGTAGAACTATGAGACATAAGATCATATACCATGTTTGCATTCACTGTGTAGAGTATGGTGGCAGAGCTAGAATACATGCAGTTTGCACCAGACTATTTATTATGGATGATGTCACTGATTTTCAGTTAGTAAAGTAAAGAAATTACATTTTCATTAGATGAAATTATAAGAATTATGCTATTGATTGTTACTCTAGCTTCCACCTGACATGGACATTTAGTTGTAAGTTTTAAGGTCTACGCAAGAACATCACAAATAGATTTTGGTTTGGTTGTACTAAAACAGATTAAAATAGATTTCAACCAGAGAATATTACATAAAAGAAGCTGGCAGGAGAAATTCAAGTTTAGTCAAGTGAAGATTGAGTCTAAATCAATTATATGAATCCTCCTGTTTTTGCTAACACTTAGTATCAGTTTTAGAATTATACAGGATTTTCAGGGGAGCTGGGAAATCAGTGAGCAGTCATGAGTATGAATTAACAAAACACAAAAGCAAGGCACTGCCTGAATTGCCAAGTTAAATTAATTTGCAACAAGTTGCTCTATACATTTAGAGGATAACATCATGCTAGAATCTGTTACACACTAGGAGAAATGATCAGTGCAAGACATAGTGCGTGCAGACACCAATGATAATTGCTACATCAGTAGGTGTGGGATTCACCCTGCAGAAACAGCAAAGGAAAAACATTACAGTTAAAATTGCTATGTCAATAGGGATCCAGCCCCATGGAGTAGAGTGGACAATGCCCTGACGGTAGCCCAAGCAATCTATGTTGATTCACTTAGCAGCACAGATATCCAAGGGACTGGGTGGCAGAGGATGAGTTCAAGCAGCTAGGCCTGTGATGCTTGTGATGCCTCATAGTGGATAGCTGTATCCCCTACCTGGAGACACCATGATAGCTTGCACTGTATTTTTCAGGGACTTCCCTTCTGAAATATGAAACAGGAACTGTATGTGTGTGGGATAATGATCACCCTC